>NC_134081.1:107234788-107537288 GCF_000715075.1 Nicotiana tabacum | reverse complement strand
AGGATCCTTAAGCTTTTGGGGAAGCTTGTTTTGGACCCTTGATGTGCACTCCTCAGTAAGTGCAACCGTCTCGAACTCAGTCAATTTCCTCTTGTGAGCTACTATATCTTTTATGTACTTAGCATACTTTGGAATTTCACGAAGTACATCCACTAATGGAATATTTAATTGAACCTGACTCAACATAGAGAGAAATTTGTTGAACATGCGATCATCATTCTTTTTCTGCAATCTCTAGGGGAAAGGTGGTGGTGGCCTTGTAGCCTCCATTCGCTCTGAACTTGCATCATTTTCCTTTGACTCGTGTATTGCCTTAGGTGTCAGCTCCCCCTCAGGTACAGGTTTTTCCTTTCTCTTCTTTGGCACTTCCTCTAGTTCCCTTCCGTTTCTAAGTGTAACTGCATTAACTTGAGGGTTTTTCTCTGTATCACTGGGAAGAGAACCTGTAGGTCTAGTATTTTGATTTGCTGCTAACTGCCCCATTTGCCTCTCAAGATTTCTGAAATCGGTCCTGAGCTATTGATTGTCTAGCAACAACTTTTTCAGCAAGTCATTCGTACTCTCTTCTATTTGTTGGGGTGGCTTCTAAGGCTGATTAAAATTTCCTTGAGGCCTATATTGATTCTGATTCTGTTGATTTCTGCCCCACGAGATGTTAGGATGATTCCTCCAATTTGGATTGTAAGTGTTCCCATATTGTGCATGTTGATTCATAGGGCCTCTGTTTTGTTGCCCCACATAGTATATAGATTCAGGATTCGTGGGGCACATGTCACTCATATGACTGTCACCACATATTTCGCAACAAATAGACATCTGTTGTACATGTTGCATTTGTTGTGTTGTCATTCGGTTCATCTGATTTGCCAGCTTTGCAATATCTGCTCTCATGGCTGAGAAGTCATCAAGCTCAATCAACCCGGCTGACTTCTGTTTAATTGCTCTTCTTGCATCCCCATCTCCTTGCCAATTATGGTCATTGGCAGTGAAGTTATTTAGTAAGAGTTGTATTTCACTATACGGCCTCGCCATGCAACTACCCCCACAAGCTGAGTCAAGATTCATCTTTGATGCTTCATCTAACTCATCAACAAAAGTGTGACCCAATACCTCATAAGTCTGACAATGATGCGGGCAGTCTCTGAGTAGCTTCTTGTATCTTTCCCAAGCTTGACGAAGTGTCTCGCCATCCCGTTGTTGGAACCCAAGAATTTGGCTTTTCAGCGATTTTGTCTTCTTAGTAGGGAAAAACTTAATTACAAATTTCCTTGCTAAATCATCCCAAGTGTGGATTGAGTTTGCGGGCTCCTTTTGCAACCATTCCTTAGCTTCCCCCAACAGTGAAAAGGGAAATAGTGTCAGCCTGACATAGTCCTTGGAAACGTTCGGATAATTGTAAGTGTCCGTAATTTCCAAGAAGTTCTGAATGTGCCTCTACGGGTCCTCATAAGATAGACCCACATATTGTCCTGTGGACTGAATCAGCTGTACCATGTACTGTTTGAGTTCAAAATGCCCAGTGATATTAGGCTTCACAATAGCCTGAGTCATATTCGCATGATTGGGCCTTGCGGCTTCAATCACCGGACGCTCTTCATTACCTGCCATCTCTATTGGCTGTGGTTGAACTACGATGTCCAACTCTTTTTCTATTCTCGTTCTAGCTTCGACTTCTTTTCTCACTCTATGAAGTGTTCGTTCAATTTCTGGATCAAAAGGAAGTAGGTTGTTTGCACTGCTACTCCTCCGCATTCAAGAGAAGAGCCTGTGAATACAAATAAGGCAAACTGAAAACTAAAACTTGAACAAATAAGTAATAACAGTTTAACTCAGTTAAGTAGCTAAATTTTAGGTCCCCGGCAACGACGCCAAAAACTTGTTGGGACCAAACACACTCACGCAAGTATACGTGGTCGTCAAGTAATAGAGTAGTGAATAGAGTATCGTTTCCACGAGGACTTATGATTAACTTTTGACTAATTCAAACTCAAATAGCTTATCAATTCAATTGATTCCTTATAAAATAGATAATTGTCTAATTTACTACCTAAAGACTATCAAGTAATGGAATACCAGAAATCAACACAACACTTAAATAGTTTTAAATAACAATCAATGGGAGATTATATTCTAGGGTCACGGGTTATTTAACAATCATGTTGCATTCTTAGCTTAAAATAACTAATTGATTTATCTGGATTGTTGGTTCACAGGGTTGATATTACTCATAAGAGTCTGTCGAGCCCTTACTAGCCTATTCAAGCTAACTTAATACCTATATGTCTATGGAATTAAACTTAACAAGAACGCATGTACAATTCCTGTATTGCAACCAAGCAAGGCAATTAGGTATATGTCTATCCCAATTGCGAATCCTTTCCCCTATGCCCGGGTTTAAGAACTTGCTCTATTTAATTCTATATGCAATCTAGAGTTTCCACTTTCGAGTTCAACTCTAGATTCGTAGATAGTATTTCACTATTAGCTACTCAGCAAAATAATTGAAAACAGAATTAAATAAATAACCCAATATGATAAAATCAACTTCGTCAATTTACACTTCAAACATCAACATTCATGTATACCCATGACCCTAGAACAATAGGGTTCTTAGCCACTCATATTCAGGAAATCATCAAAAATTCACAAGAGTACATAAGAATCAATAAAAGAAAGAGAGAATAGGAACTCAAGACGAATTCTGTGGTTTTAGAACTTTGTTGTGCCTTTTTCCTCTTCTCCAATATGTTAGATAACCTAAAGGAGGCGTTTTTAGCTTATATATTGCGTACAAAAGTCGTGGGCCAAAGCTCTCATATTCCTAGTCCAAATCGGCTTCAGGGATTGATGCTAAGGTGGATGCGATGCATCCACCTCGTCCTCCATTTCAGTTTTGCCTGCGAGGGTGGATGCGACGCATCCACCTTGTCCTCTATTTCTCAGTTTTGCATACGAGGGTGGATGCGACGCATCCACCCCTAGTTCCTCCATCTCAGCTTTGCCCAGGTACGGATGCTATGGCGGATGCTATGGGCTGACTTCACTGCAAAGGATGCGCGAAATCTGATCTTTTTCTAGATTGGATGTGACGCATCCAATCTCTCTTCCTCTACCTAGAGCACCTTTTCTTCATATTTTTGCACTCCAAACACCCTAATTCACCACACACAACTCAATTAGTCATAAAACCAATAATTAGACCATGTTGGACATTTTTAAAGATCAAATAACATCAAGAAGCGGTTAAAACATGGGTAAAGTAACATCAACATATATCGAAATATGACAAACATCAACGCTTCTGGACCTGGGTATGGATTCTCAAGAAGTAACATGTATCCAACTGCTAAAACAATGTCATTGCAGAGCTTTGCAATTCTTCTACAAAAGAAATGATTTGTCGATTAATTATTTCTCCCACTCAAAAATCAATCACCATGAAACTGTAAATAACAGGCAGCTTACGAATTAATATATGCCATTTTGAGATTTCAAAGTAAGGTCCTACAGAAATTATTGTAATGTTGTCAGTTACATTATCAATGGTAGCAGCCATAGATTTTTCGATGTGAACAAGATACTGAGACAGGATCGGGAAATTGGGTTAAATTTGTATGAATCTGTTCTTATAAGAATCTGCTAGATTTTGTATGAATTAGTTGGATTTTATTTAAGAGGGAATGTGAGATTTCAGAAAGGAAAGATGCCAGTGGAGCTTATTTTCCATAGATATGAGAGGTAAGAGATGGTGAAAAGATGTAGGGAAGAAGAAAGAACCTTGTCAGCCTAATGTAAAGGCTAATGTTATTTCACGCTCTCAAATGCGGTAGGAAACACGCGTTATGCCATGTCATTCATGGGTGTTCAATAGATCCAGTTTTAACTTTCTTTGGGTGCCTAACAGGAACAACTGCGAGTTAAAGTGCCAAAACAAAAAATCGTGACAACTTTAAGGAGCCACTTATGTATTTGGCCAATAAAAAATATATAACTACAACATAATACAACTTAAATATAATTTACATACAACTATAATACATCTTTATTACAATTTCGTAAGTATATTATACGTCATGTCTTCTTCTTCTTCTTCTTCTTCTTCTTCTTCTTCTTCTTCTTCTTCTTCTTCTTCTTCTTCTTCTTTCAATCTGAAATTCGGCCAAAATCAAGTCTAATCTTCACCAAATACCTTCAAAATTGAGATGTAACACTACTAGAAATTCGGCCAAAACCGACCGTGACCAACCGATCAACTTCGGTCGGTCAAAATTCCGACCGAAAAACCAACCGAAGTCGGTCGATTTTTTAAAATATTTTATTTTTTAATTTTGTTTTTACGAAACCGACTGACTTCGGTCGGTTTTTTTTTTTTAGCCCAAAAATATGAAAAACTATTTTAGCATTCCGCAAAATTTATTTTTTAAGAAACCGACCGAAATCGGTCAATTTTTCTTATAAAATAAATTAAAATTAATATTCAAAAAACCGACCGAAATCGGTCGGTTATTTCTGTAAGACATTTTAAAAAATGACCGATTTCAGTCGGTAATTTTATATTCTTAATAAAATCAACCAAAATCGGTCGGTTATTTTCGCACGAAAATACAATTAAAGAGTACAAATAAATTAAAAGAAAGCCATAAATCAAAATGTAACAATAGTCTAGTGGTAGAGTTATATCATGTGATAGTACAGACCCTGGTTCGAGTCCCAAAGAGTGCATTTTTTAATTGCATAATTAAAAATACTGACCGAATTCGGTCAAAAAAATACCGACCTTCGGCAGATTTTTCTTTTAGGATCGTTTGTGAAAATTAATTTACCAACCGAAATCGGTCGAAAATTGTGACCGACTTCGGTCGCTGTTTTTTACCGACCAACTAAATTACTAAAGTCAGAGTTGGCCTACGCGAACGCGAGAGGACAGTCGCGTTCGCGAAGAAGTAAATCTGGGCAGACAGTATTAATTTCAAAAACGAAGGTTTGAACCCATTTTTCATATTTTGAGCTAGAGAATACAGAATTGGGCGATTCTTGAAGGAATTTTTGTGGAGTTGATTGTGGTAAGTGATTCCTACTTGATTTTGGTTAAATCCCATGATTTCATCTTTAATTTTGTCATCTACTTTGTGATTTGGGGTGAGAAATTGGGAAAAAAGAGGAAGAACTCTTGAGTTAGAATTTTGAGGTTATGGATGAGATTTTGTTATCAGAATTGAGTAATTTTGGTATGGTTAGGCTCGTGAGTAACGGGATTTCGGGTTTTGTGACTTTTATCGGATTTCGAGGCGTGGGCCGGGGCCCGGTTCAGCCGATTTTGGCTTTTTGGCTTATAATTTTGTATTTTTCTTGTGGAATTAATTTTTTTAGCTTATATTAATTAAATCGTACTGCTTGTGTCTAGATTCGGGGCATTTGGAGATTGATTCGAGGGGCAAAGGCATTGAAAAATAAGATTTTGCGCGATTTGAGGTAAGTAACAGTTTTAAATCTGGTCCTAAAGGTATGAAACCTCAAATTTTGGTATGATGTGACTATTTTGAAGGTGACGCATATGTTAAGTGATGGACGTGTGGGTGTGCACCATGGGGGATTGTGACTTGGTCCGTCCCGCGAGACTGTAAAGTCGAATAGCCTATGGTTAATTACATGTTATCTCTGTGTTATAGAAATTTGACTGCAATCATATTAGAAATCATACTTAGGCTATATGATAGTATGGTTGGGACTCGTAGAGGTCGCATACCTATGAATTATTTGCTAATTATTATCTTGTACTCAGTCATAGTTTTACTTGTACATCATATCTCAGTCTCTTCTTGATTCCTGTTGATACACTATGTTATTTTGTTTGGGCTGATCTTTATGATTTCTGAGGGCCATGAGACCAGAGAGGTACATGACTGAGTGAGGCCGAGGGCCTAGTTGTGAGGTATATATATCGTAGCACGTGAGTTGTCCGTGCGAATCATGATATTTATACTTAGCACGTGAGTTATCCGTGCGGATTCTAATATGATATTGTAGCACGTGAGTTATCCGTGCGGTTCTTGATATGATACGATAGCACGTGAGTTGTCCATGCAGCACGTGAGTTGTCCGTGTAACACGTGAGTTGTACGTATGGATTATAGCGCTTGGGCTGTAGGAGCCCCTCCGGAGTCTGCACACCCTCAGTGAGCGTATGTACCTATTGAGTGTGACTACTTAGGGCTGAGAGCCGAGTGATTGAGCTGTTGTGACGAGTTGAGTGTTTGTTGCCCTAAGAGGCTGTACTTATTTTTCATTTGTTGATACACTTAGTTGCTATCTGTCATTGTTGTGGAATTTCTGAAAGATTCTATATCCGGATTACCTGCACTATAACTTTATAAACTGATTTGACTTGAACTGTCGGATTTGAAAGCATGTCTATTCTTTGCTGGAATTACTGAAAATTAAAGGTATTTGTATAGCTCATCACTACCTTCTCAGTTCCTTATTTATTTCCGTTAATTGCTGAGTTAGTTGTACTCATACTACACCCTACACTTCATGTGCAAATCCAGGTGTGTTTGATCACTTAGGTCGTTGAGTTCGTGCGCGATCGAGTACCAGAGACTATGAGGTAGCTGCCGGCGTCCGCAGATCTTGCCTCTCCTTCTATGTTTTTTTTTCTTTCAATCTGTATTGATACTTAGAAACTGTTTGTATTAGACTGGATATCGAGATGCTCATGACTCAGTGGCACCCCAATATCGGGCTATTTTTTTCGCAGTCAAAAATATAAAGTGGCAAAGTTACGAATGAAATGCTGACACGTGGCATTTCAATTCCAAAAGTTATAAAAATGGAATTTTAGCCACAAAAAAAAAGAAAGAGAAAATCTATCTTAACACCTCCCCATATCCGCCCCAACCTACTGATTCCCTCGTCTCCGGCCAACCCAACCAACTCATACCATCGTCTCCGGCCGCTCTACCTCTCCCTCAACGCTTCTGGCCCTGGGTATAGATTCTCAAGAAGTAACATGTATCCAACTGCTAATTGCAGAGCTTTGCAATTCTTCTACAAAAGAAATGATTTGTCGATTAATTATTTCTCCCACTCAAAAATCAATCACCATGAAACTGTAAATAACAGGCAGCTTACGTATTAATATATGCCATTTTGAGATTTCAAAGTAAGGTCCTACAGAAATTATTGTAATGTTGTCAGTTACATTATCAATGGTAGCAGCCATAGATTTTTCGACGTGAACAAGATACTGAGACAGGATCGAGAAATTGGGTTAAATTTGTATGAATCTGTTTTTATAAGAATCTGCTAGATTTTGTATGAATTAGTTGGATTTTATTTAAGAGGGAATGTGAGATTTTAGAAAGGAAAGATGCCAGTGGAGCTTATTTTCCATAGATATGAGAGGTAAGAGACGGTGAAAAGATGTAGGGAAGAAGAAAGAGCCTTGTCAGCCTAATGTAAAGGCTAGTGTTATTTCACGCTCTCAAATGCGGTAGGAAACACGCGTTGTGCCATGTCATTCATGGGTGTTCAATAGATCCAGTTTTAACTTATTTTAGGTGCTTAACAGGAACAACTGTGAGTTAAAGTGCCAAAATAAAAAAATTGTGACAACTTTAAGGGGCCACTTATGTATTTGGCCAATAAACAAATATATAACTACAATATAATATAACTTAAATACAATTTAGATACAACTTTATTATAATTTCGTAAGTATATAATACGTCATGTCGTCTTCTTCTTCTTCTTCTTCTTCTTCTTCTTCTTCTTCTTCTTCTTCTTTCAATCTAAAATTCGGCCAAAATTAATTCTAATCTTTCACCAAACACCCTCAAAATTGAGATGTAACACTACTAAAAATTCAGCCAAAATCGACCACGACTAACCGATCGACTTCGGTCGGTCAAAAATCTGACCAAAAAACCAACCGAAGTCTGTCGATTTTTTAAAATATTTTATTTTTTAATTTTTTTTTTTACGAAACCGACCAACTTCGATCAAATTTTTTTTTGATGCAAAAATACGGAAAACTATTTTAGCATCCCGCAAAATTTATTTTTTAAGAAACCGACCCAAATCGGTCGGTTTTTCATATAAAATAAATTAATATTAATATTCAAAAAACCGACCGAAATCGGTCGGTTATTTCAGTAAGTCATTTTAAAAAATCGACCGACTTCGGTCGGTAATTTTATATTTTTAATAAAATCGACCAAAATTGGTCGGTTATTTTCGTGCAAAAATGCAATTAAAGAGTACAAATAAATTAAAAGAAAGTCATAAACCAAAATATAACAATAGTCTAGTGGTAGAGTAGTATCTTTCGATAGTACAGACCCTGGTCCGAGTCCCAAATAGTGTATTTTTTAATTGCATAATTAAAAATACCGACCGAATTCGGTCGGAAAAATACCGACCGTCAGCAGATTTTTCTTTTAGGATCGTTTGTGAAAATTAATTTACCGACAGAAATCGATCAAAAATTGTGACCGACTTCGGTCGCTGTTTTTTTACCGACCAACTAAATTACTAAAGTCGGTCGGAAATCGGTCGTTTTTTCCAGTTTTTCGATCGATTTCGGTCGGTATTTCTGGACGGTTTTAGGCAATTTTGTAGTAGTGTAAACTCCAAAGAATATTCTCAATTGTTACAACAATACCCAATCGAAACAAATAATAGTTTTGGAAAGCTCAAATTCGAATTCAAAGCTTCGAAACTTATTAGAGAGGGTAATAAAGTTTCATATGTAGTATAAGAAGGTAAAAATCCCTTATTACTTTTAGTCTGCGCCAGAAACTATTTACATCTGGTAGCGAAAAAATATATAAAAAGTGTAGAATTTTTATATATAACATACATAATGTATATATATATATATATACAAAAAATATATAAATTTTATATATTTTTTGGGCTATTATTTTATAGCGGTTATGCAATGTCATTTTTTCACCCCAAATATTAGCTTAAGAGGTGAGGATTGCTCAAAATTATATAAAAAGATCAAGGACCTCAAATTCCATCGATGTGGGACGAGTCAACATTATCTGAAGGAAAAAAATAGAACATGTCACGCGAAGATTGTTAGAATGTCAAAATGTTCCCCGTACTAACTTCATTTTGAAGCGTGTCATCACCAATTGAAAGTCCGAACACTGGAGGCATCTTCTGACCTATTTCTCTAAAAAAAAATAAAAGCAGGCAATTCAGGGAAACAAATTTGGTTAAAGAATGAAATAGTTGCTTCCATATTGGAACAACTTCTTATTGTTTTAAATCAGGATGAAAGATGAGAAATTCTAGAGCAGCTTATATTATATCCCGTGGGTTTGAAGAAGATACTAAACTTTAAATATTTCTTAAACTTCGACTATGATTTTAATAGCCATCCTGCAAGCGGCTATTTGTATATTGCACGATCGTCATTGATAAAGATAGTTAACAAAAATTCAGTTCAATTAACAAGAATCTAGACTTCGACAAAATAAATACAAAAGTACTTAAGTGCGGAATTTTAATCTTTGATAATCTTCATTGATAAATGGTGTGCTTGGTATGATATTTTCTAGAAAACTAAGTACTTCTTCCCTCCTAATTTATGTGGCGGAATTCGAATTTCGAGAATCAAATGAGTTTTTCTTTCAACGTGATCTTTTCATATGTCTTTTAAATTTTGAATTATTAATTTTTATGATTTATAATGCTTTTTATATAATTTTTAAACATATAAATTTTATCTTAAAAAAGCTTAAAGATTTTGTCTGAATTCAACCAGGGGCGGCCCAAGGGTCAAGCCACTAAAGCAAAGGTTTTAGGCCCCCTAATTTTTCTTTTGTTTTTCTACTCGTATTTGTATTGAGAACCCGACTAATCTAGATTTGTACCACGTAAGACATAGTAAAAGAGAGAACACATTTTAACAGAAATTTTTTTAACCAAAGGACTCGAACCCAATATATTTAATTAAGGTAAGTTGGATCAAATACATCTCACAACAATCTTTAAAGGCAGAGTCTAAATATATTGGGTATGTTAAAATAAAAAATAAAATATTTTATAAAAATTCAAGATAACTTTTAATTTAGTAGTGATGTAACCGTTTGAGCAAAAAATGCAGAAAGAGAATCACTCCCCCTAAACCCTTGTCGCGGATATAAAACTTTTCATTTTTTAAATTTTACGAGTGATATCATTAGTGAGGTATCTATATGAATTTGGTTCTATTATCTAAGATCAACAATATCTTAGGAGAGACTAAATTATTTATAAAAGAAACTATTAACAACTGATGTTAGGCCAAAATTTTATACTTTTAGCACATTACTCGCCCTATATTTTATTGATTTAAGTAAGTTATTGTGCGACAATTGCGCTAAATTATGTTGTTCTATATGTAGGAATATCGGAATGAATCATCGATGTTATGATAATTTTTTTTTCCTTCTGAAAGGCCCCAAATTAAAATTTGACTTTAGGCCACCAATCTTCTTGGGCCGCCCCTGAATTCAACATCAAAATTTAAAAGTTTAACTCTTGAGATCCGAGTTCTTCTACATAAATTGGGACATAGAATGATTTTCTTGCTTATTTTTTTTATGTTTGATTAGTAAACAGAAAACATTATCCTAAAAATATTTATATATATAATCTAGCAAATACTATGTGGGACGGGATAGGTCGGGATATCAGGGATAAGTCGAGGGGCTAGGGGTGGAAGGGTGAATTGGAGGTGGGGTGTGAGTGAGAGTGGGAGAGTTGAAAGAGAGTTTCACAAATTATTTTTCTTACTCCTCATAGGGAAGTCATTTTTCTTAAAATGAATTCTTAAGGAAAATATTTTTCCTACTCTTGTTTAGGAAGTCATTTTCCTGAACATGAATTATAAGCTCCCATTTGGACATAGATTTTGGCTTTATTTTTTAAAAAAAAAAATATTGAAAACATTGTTCGTTTATGAAATATGATCATGTTTTGAAGAAAAAAATTTCAAAAAATTTGAAGTTCCTAAAAACTGATTTAGGGCAACTTTTGGATGAAATTTTTCTTCCACTCATAAAACTTCAACTTTTCTTCAAATAAAATGTGCGAGCACCTAATTTTTTACTATATTTGATTTTTCCATCACTTTTTAGTATGTAAATACTTGCTAAGTTTAATCTTAATATTTTAGCCTTTATTTTAATTTTTATTAGGTTTAATTGATAAAATTGAAACCACAAAAATATTTTATATTTTAGAGTAGTAGTTTTTAATTTTGCAAAAGAAAGAAAATTTTAAAATAAATATGTATATTCTTATACTAGAAGTAGTTAGTTAATATTTTATCTTACTATTTCAATTTAGTAGGAATAATAATCTTTTTCACTTAACTAAAAAAAAAAAGAGGGAAGATTCCATATGGTTTCCATTTCACAAATTTTGCCCTTAGGGCATCTCCAACCTTTATCCCCATTTTGATCCCCAAAATGGGAAAAAACTATTCCCCCATTCCCCCCCCCCCCAAAAAAAAATATTCTTTTTTATATTCTTCTCTTTCTTCTATATTATATTATTATCTTTCATTTCAATTTTTATTTTTTAAATTCCATTGAACAAATTTCATCTTTTATTTTCATTAATTTGTAATTTCCATTAAAACAATTCCATAAAATTTTAAATAATATAATTTGTAAGCAATTATTATAGATTAATTAATAATTCAAATAAAAGTGAAATCATTGTGATATAATTTGAGATGATTATATATTTTTTGTACAATTATAACTTATAATAAAATTAACTTACAATTTTACATAAAAATAATAAATGCACAAAAATTAATTTATCAAAATTATACGCCAAAGTTAAGATATAAAATTAATATTATAAAAATATTACATAAACATAATTAAGTATATATAAAAAGATGTAACGATCCGACTTGTCGTTTTAAGAATTTATTCCTCGTTCAGTGACTTAAGGTCTCGAGCAGTTTCGCAATATGTATTATGACCCGCGGGTGTGGTCGAGTTTGATTTTCAGAAGATTCGGAATTTAATTAAAGGAACAACTCTTATTTAGAAGCTTAAATGGAAAGAGTTGACCGGAGAGTTGACTTTTGAGCAAACGACCTTTGGAATTGAATTTTGATGATGTCAACAGTTTCGTATGATGATTTCGGACTTAGGCGTATGTTCGGATTCGGATTTGAAAGTCCGTAGGACAATTCGACGTATTTTGGCGAAAGTTAGAAAATAGAAGATTTTGGAAAGTCCGACCGAAGGGTGAAATTTTGATAACGAGGTCGGATTTCGATTCCGAAAATGAGGATAGCTCCACGTCATCAATTATGACTTGAGTGCAAAATTTGAAGTCAATCCGGATTGATTTGATATGTTTCGGCGCAAAATATAGAAGTTGGAGGATTTGAAAACTTATAATTCGATTTGATGCGCGATTCGTAATTTTGACATTGTTTAATATGGTTTGAAGCCTCGGCTAAGTTCGTATTGTACTTTGGACATGTTGTTATAATTGGTTGAGGTCCCGGGGGCCTCGGGTGAATTTCGGAAGGGTAATGGAGCAATTCGAACTTGGAAGAAGCTGCTGCAAAATGGCAAAGCTGTTGGATTCGCACCTGCGGAATTTTGGGCGCAGGTGCGACCACGCAGCGGCGAGGGAGCCATCGCAGAAGCGAAGATGGAAGGGCATGGCAGTGGTCGCAGGTGCAAAGAAAATCCCGCACCTGCGGAACCGCAGAAGCGGGACCTATTTGCGCAGATGCGCATGTTGCATCGCACCTGCGAATGCGCAGGAGCGGAAAGGATTCCGCAGGTGCGATGTGTTTGTTGGCAGTGGACGTCGCAAAAGCGACATCGCAGGTGCGATAAAATGGTCCGCAAGTGCGCAAACTGGGCAGAATGTTAAGGACCAAAAAATGGTCATTTCGCCATTTTGTTTTGGGATTTTTGGAGCTCGGATTTGGGCGATTCTGGAGGGATTTTTCACAAGCTTGGTTGGGATAAGTATTCTATATCCTAAAGTGATTATATTTCATGAATCTGCGATTATATGTATCGTTTAATTTGGATTTAAATGGAAGAAATTAAGATTTTTACAAAATCTTCCAAAAACGGAAATCTAAGATTTGGAGGTCGAGTTATTATTGGAATTCGATAAAATTGGTATGGTTGAACTCATATCGGAATGGATATTTGGATTTCGTGAATATTATGTCGAGTTCCGAGAAGCGAGTCCCGTATTGACTTTGTTGACTTTTTGGAATAAAGTTTTAAGTTAACGTATTGTTATTTGGAATTGTTTCCAATGAATTTTAACGAAATTATACAATTATTTTGGATAGATTTGAGCTGTCCGGAAGTCAACTCAAGCAAGAAGGCGATTTTGGAAATATTGGCATAACTTCAAAAAGGTAAGTATCTTGCCTAACCTTGAGTGGGGAAAATTACCCCTTAGGCATTGAATCTTATGTGTAAATTATGTAATTGAAAGCCATGCACGCGAGGTGATGAGTACGTACTTGGTTTATATGTGCAAATTGCAATGATTACAATTCTTAGGTGCCCTTATGTATTAAGTCGAAAATTATTGGCACCTATTAAATCCTCTATTTGTCATGCCTAGAACCTTGTTTGTTGAAATTATTTTTATATGATGATTTGGTGTGATTGCCACCTTGAATTTATGTAAAATATATTTTGTTAAGATTTTGTGCACATTATGGTCGAGCCATGGGCTCCTTATTGTGAAAAAATGATGTATTATTGATTTCTGTGGCAAGTTGAAATATTTTAGAACTTGATGAGCCATTTGTGATATGTGAGCACTTGATGTATAGTTGTTGAAATCATATTTACTTTGGGACTACGGAACGATATTTCGGGAGTTTTTCCTGCCCTGCATATTTACTTTGGGACTATGGAACGGTATTCCAGGAGATCCCCCTGCCCTGCATATTTACTTTGGGACTACGAAACGGCATATTTACTTTGGGACTACGGAACGGTATTCTGGGAGATCCTCCTGCCCTGCATATTTACTTTGGGACTACGAAACGGTATTCTGGGAGATCCTCTTGCCCTACATATTTACTTTGGGACTACGGAACGGTATTTCGGAAGATCCTCTATGTCTTGCATATTTACTTCTGGGACTACGAGGCGATACTTCGGGAGTGTTCTTTTGTTGATATTTTTTTATGGATGCACTTGCCTTTGATTATTTTATTTTTCCGTGATATGTAAATTTTTATGTTCTTCCGTGATGTATTATTTGATTTTATTATTTATTTTGTATTCCTTGATGTATCGTGTTGGTTTTGGCTCTTTGTACAAGAATCTACAGATTTGTGTTTATGATTTTTACTGATTTTAGAGAATTGAGTTGTTTCGAATAAAATAAATTGCTATTATATTTTTAATTTAATAAATTTTGCATCCAAATTAGTAATCATCAGATGCTTCATTTTAATTGAAATGTCATTTTCTCTACCCAAATAATTTCTAAAATAAATTCATCCCTTTGTTGATTTCTTACTTGATTTAAAGATTTTAACCTTATTTTAGTGAAAATAAATTGATCATGCGGATCTTATATACATTGATATTTTGACACGTGAGTTTTCCGTGTGATGGTGATAGAAATATGGGCACGAGGTGCCGTAGAAAAATATGAAAGTGGACTGAGACCCGTAATTTTTATGATTGTGAAATGAGGTGTCACATGGTGACTTTTACTTGAAAATATATTTATTAGAAAGTATTATATTCTGAAGATTTTTATTTGAAAAACATATAGGCGAAAGAGTTTATATTTGGAGGACTTAATTAATTGGTTATACTTGTGTTCCTTATTCGTCTGAGCAATAATTATGATGTTCTTGTTGCATTGTTGTTATACCACTGGTTGATTTTATTGTTATCATTGCTAGCTATTTTCCAGTATTATTTTATATACTATATTGCACAGGCTATTAGACTAGTGAGTGTCTTGATTGTACCTCGTCTCTACTCCACTGAGGTTAGTCTTGATACTTACTAGGTACTGACCGTGGTGTACTCATACTACACTTCTACATATTTTTGTGCAGAGCCAAGTATTGGAGGTATCGGACCCGGACAGAGTTAGAGTGTAATCGCAAGGATTCAAGGTAGAGCTGTTTGGTCGTCGCAGTCCCTTGGAGTCTGTTCATTTCATTGTACTGTTAATTTTAATCAAACAGTATTGTATATTTGGTCCTCGTGATCATTCCATGTATTTAGTTAGAGTTCGTGACTCAGTACTACCCAGTCTGGGAGGGGGGGAGTTGTATGTTCTTATTCGTTCCGCTGATAGTTTTGGTTGCTTATTTCAAAAAAAATATTATTGAAATCGGCTTACCTAGTATTAGAGACTAGGTGCCATCACGACGTGTATGGCGGGATTTTGGGTCGTGACAAGAGATAAATTAAAAGAGTTAAATAATAAAATATGCATAAATAGTAATGGGGGAGATGAATAATATACCCCATATTTGGAGGAACACTATTCATCCCCCATTTGGGGGCAAAAATGGAGGAGGGTTGGGGCTTCATTATGGCAAAAAATTGCCCTTATTATGGGGAAAAGGGGAGGGTCGGAGATGGCCTAAGGGCATCTCCAACCTTTACCCCCATTTTGGTCCCCAAAATGGAGATTTTCTCATTTTGGGGACAACTTACTCCAACCATTCCCCCATTTTTCTCCCAAAAGAGAATATTCTTTTTTATATACTTCTCTCTCTTCTATATTATATTATTATCTTTCATTTTAATTTTATTTTTTAATTTCCATTAAAAAAATTCCATCTTTTATTTTCATTAATTTGTAATTTCCATTAAAACAATTCCATAAAATTTTAAATAATATAATTTTTAAGCAATTATTATAGATTAACTAATAATTCAAATAAAAGTAAAATCATTGCGATACAAGATTAATTTAATACATATTACATAACGATAAAATTCATTCGAAATACTACATAAATATTCAACTTCAACATCTAGTATTCTCCCATGAATGATCTATTAATGCATTACGGAGTGCAAAATGAGCATCTTTGTCCTTAATTCTTCTATGTCGAGCTAAACATTCTTTAAATCGTTGATTTTCATCTACTGCCATTTCTACTATTGGAGGTGGACCTTCCAAATCATCTTGAATTGGTGCATTAAGATCACGCTCATTCTCGATTATCATATTGTGCAGTATAATACATGTAGTCATTATATCATGTAGCAACATCAAATATTTTATATTTGCAACTTTCATTTTTTGTGATGGTTATATCTTTTTCATACAATTATAACTCATAATAAAATTAACTATCAATTTTACATAAAAAAAAATAGATGCACGATAATTAATTTTTCAAAATTATACGTCAAAGTTAAGATGAAAAATTAATTAGGTAAATATATTATATAAACATAATTAAGTATATATAAAAAGATAAATTAAAATATTAAATAATAAAAATAATAATATTTTAATAGGGAATAGTAAATGGGGAGATGAATAGTGTGTCCCCAAATTTGGGGAGACACTATTCACTCCCCATTTTGGGGATAAAAATGGGGGAGGGTTGGAGTGAAATTTCCCCATTTTTGTCCCCAAAAATGGGGAAATCCTCATTTTGGGGACAAGGTTGGAGTTGCTCTTACTATTGGATTTCACGTGATCACAGTGCACACACCTGCACTTTGATTGACTTTATTATTTATTTTATCACTAACTCATTTAGGTATAATATACACATATTACTCTTTTGTCCTTTAGCCATCTCAGCTACAGATGCACACACTCACACCGCAAATTAATTCTTCAATGACAGCTAGCAAAAGTGGCCTTCCAAGAAACTTCCCTAATTCTTATCCCAATTCCAAATACAACAGCACACACACATGCCTATATATCTACACAGAGAAAAACAACAGAGGGACCCCCCAAGATTTAGCTCCTTCATTCCCTAAATCTCTCTCTCTCATTAAGACGGCGATAGCAGAAGCTCTTCATTGGAGAAGCCCGCCGCGTCGACTTCGCCGGAGATGTTGATGACGATGAGAACTTTCAGATTTGGCTGGGCGAGCTAACGTCGGCAACGCCACTTTCGAACTCCATTAAAACCAGCAGCCACCAAGCTCTTAAACCTTCCTCCTCCAAAAACTAACCCAAAACCACCCGTAAAGTACCAATATTTTCAGCCGGAGTTTGAAGCAGAGTTCGAGAGGTCCTTTCGAGTTCATGGCGAGGTTTCCGGCGCAATCTGACGATGTCATTTGTGTTCAATCTTATCGGCATATCTTCTCGTCTTCTTTGTAAGCCAACTGGTTCCATTTATTTCAAATACTTTCTTTAGCAAGCTCTGCTAGATCTGTTAAAGGCTCAATTTGCTTAACAAAGTAGATACCTGTTCTTATGAATGCTTGAATTTTTTTTTTTGATAAAGCATGTTTGAATGTGTTATTCAAGATAATTTGGTGGATCGGGAAAATTGATTTTAGAAGAAATTTTTTATTTTTGTTGGAAGATCGAGATTCCAAGAAAGCTTTTATTAGGATAACTTCCTATCTGAAATAGTCGAAAACTTTTTTTTTTTTTTTTTTGCGGATAATGGGATGATATTGTATATAGTAGAAATCTACCTAGTCCATTGTGATCCTGCTAGTTCTTAGGTGAAATACTAGCTACTTATAGTATATTATTGTATTGTTCACTCCAAATATTAAATAACCCAGGGAATCTTTATTTCATTAGATGTTGTGAGAGAAGTAGTCAATATGGAGAAAAGTGGGATCCAGGTCATAGTTCCGGGTAGAAGTACTCTTCGCCCAGGCTTGTTTTTCGTAGCTTAACTCAGGTAAAACTATTTCGCTAGGGAGATCCAACTCATATTTCTGGGTAGAAGTACTTTTCGCTCAGGCTTGCTTTTCGTAGCTTAACCCAGGTAAAACATTTTCATCTAGGGGGATCCAGCTTATATTTACGGGTAGAAGTACTCTTCGCCCAGGTTTGCTTTTTGTAGCTTAATCCGGGTAGAAGTAGTCTTTGTCCAGGCTTGCTTTTCATTAGTTTAACCCAGGTAGAACCTTTTCTCCAAGGGTATTCAACATTTCTTTTCCAGTAATACAGGACGTCAACCCCTGGTTACATTTCCTTTTCAATAACACAGGGTACCAACCCCCGGTTACATTTCCTTTTCATTAATACAGGACGCCAACCCCTGGTTACATTTTTTTCCAATAATATAGGGCGCCAACCCCTAGTTACATTTTCTTTCCAGTAATGTAGGGCGCCAACCCCTGGTTATATTTCTTTTTTAGTAATACAGGGAGCCAATCCCTTGTTACATTTCCTTTTCAGTAATACAGGGCGCAAACCCCTGGTTACATTTCCTTTCCAGTAATACATGGCGCCAACCCCTGGTTACATTTCCTTTCCAGTAATACAGGGCGCCAATCCCTAGTTACATTTCTTTTTCATTAATACAGGGCGTCAACCCCTGGTTACATTTCTTTTTCAGTTCTTCACCCATGCTCGTTTTCGCATTTTAACCTAGGTAGGACCTTTTTGCCCAGGGGATTCATTTTCATTTCACTAATACATGGCACTAACCCCTGGTTACATTTTCTTTTCAGTAATACAGGGCGCCAACCCCTGGTTACATTTCATATCAGTAATACAGGGCACCAACCCCTGGTTACATTTCTTTTTCAGTAATACAGGGCGCCAACCCCTGGTTACATTTCTTTTTCAGTAATACAAGGCGCCATCCCCTGATTACATTTCCTTACCAGTATAGGGTAAACCAATCCATGATCTCCTTACCAGTATAGGGTACGCCACTCCCTAGTTGATTTGATTTTAAATGCAGGATACACCACTCCCTGATATCATTGCCAATATAGGGTATCTCATTCCCTGGTCATATTTTCCTAACATAAGGTACACCAATCCTTAGTTGTGACATTCTTTTGGGACAATTAAAAAATAAAATTATGACCTTTTTAGGGTATACCATTCCTGTTTTTTTATTGCTTTCAATAAAGAAGTAGTTTAGAATTTTGTTACAATAACTCACGAAATTTTTCTAGTAAAAACTAGGGCAGAAAATTTTGTTCGTTTGTTTGTTTTGGTGTCTGAGCATGTTTTTACCTCGAGGCATATGGTTCGAGATGACTAAAAGAAGATTTCTCAATCTAGAATAAAGAAAAGAAAAGTAAAAGAAGTGAATCCAAATGCAGAAGCAAATAGAAAGGATATGGATTCCTCAAGACATGACTGAAGTTACGAACTTTACATTTCCCGTTTTGATCAGAAGAAGCTGTAGAAGAATGAACTAGCACCTGCAGCTAGCAAGCATCAAGGTTCAGATCAAAAGTCTGCATGAAGAACCATTCAAGACTCAAGATCAAGATTCAGAAGACTTATAGATAGGAATCTTGTAACTTATAGCTGATAGGCTTGTTTAGTTCCTTTAGATTTGATGTAATAACAGGGCCACGGATCGGAGCCTCGACGAAACCTCGCTCGACTCTCGAACTCATCACTCCATCATTCTTCTTGAACTACACGCGACCTGATTCCCTTATAACCCGGGATATGTAGGTTGTCCAAAACCAGGACTCGGTTGTACCTTTTTCTTTTATTTTCTTCCTCTTTTAAATAACGATATGGTCAAAA
Organism: Nicotiana tabacum; assembly: GCF_000715075.1. Lineage (NCBI taxonomy): Eukaryota > Viridiplantae > Streptophyta > Magnoliopsida > Solanales > Solanaceae > Nicotiana > Nicotiana tabacum. Next base: position 107,517,584 of record NC_134081.1, on the reverse strand, counting down.
ATTAGTCACACGGCTCACTTTGTCTTTGCCTGAAAACTCTTCATGTTTCCAAACAAAGAGGGGCAGCTGTGAGCACCTAATTTTTTATTATATTTATATTTTTTATCACTTTTTAGTATATAAATACTTGCTAAGTTTAATCTTAATATTTTAGTCTTTATTTTACTTTATATTAGGTTTAATTGATAAAATTGAAACCACAAAAATATTTTATATTCTTAGAGTAGTAGTTTTTAATTTTGCAAAAGAAAGAAAATTTTAAAAAAAATATGTATATTCTTATACTAGAAGTAGTTAGTTAATATTTTATCTTACTATTTCAATTTAGTAGGAATAATAATCTTTTTCACTTAACTAACAAAAAAAAGGAAAGATTCCATATTGTTTGTGCCCTTACCATTGGATTTCACGTGATCACAGTGCACAAACCTGCACTTTGATTGACTTTATTATTTATTTTATCACTAACTCCTTTAGGTATAATGTACACATATCACTCTTTTGTCCTTTAGCCATCTCAGCTACAGATGCACACACTCACATCGTAAATTAATTCTTCAATGACAGCTAGCAAAGGTGGCCTTCCAAGAAACTTCCCTAATTCTTATCCATATTCCAAATACAACTGCACACACACACATGCTTATATATCTACACAGAAAAAAATGGAGGGACCCCCCAAGATTTAGCTCCTTCATTCCCTAAATCTCTCTCTCTCATTAAGACGGCGATAGCAGAAGCTCTTCATTGGAGAAGCCCGCCGCGTCGACTTCGCCGGAGATATTGATGACGATGAGAACTTTCAGATTTGGCTGGGCGAGCTAACGTCGGCGACGCCACTTTCGAACTCCATTAAAACCAGCAGCCACCAAGCTCTTAAACCTTCCTCCTCCAAAAATCAACCCAAAACCACTCGTAAAGTACCAATATTTTCAGCCGGAGTTTGAAGCAGAGTTCGAGAGGTCCTTTCGAGTTCATGGCGAGGTTTCCGGCGCAATCTGACGATGTCATTTGTGTTCAATCTTATCGGCATATCTTCTCGTCTTCTTTGTAAGCCAACTGGTTCCATTTATTTCAAATACTTTCTTTAGCAAGCTCTGCTAGATCTGTTAAAGGCTCAATTTGCTTAAGAAAGTAGATACTTGTTCTTATGAATGCTTGAATTCTTTTTTTTTTTTTGATAAAGCATGTTTGAATGTGTTATTCAAGATAATTTGGTGGATTAGGATAATTGATTTGAGAAGAAATTTTTTATTTTTGTTGGAAGATCGAGATTCCAAGAAAGCCTTTATTAGGATAACTTCCTATCTGAAATAGCCGGAAACTTTTTTTTTTGTTTTTTGCGGATAATGGGATGATATTGTATATAGTAGAAATCTACCTAGTCCATTGTGATCCTGCTAGTTCTTAGGTGGAATGCTAGCTACTCATAGTATATTATTGTATTGTTCACTCCAAATATTAAATAACCCAGGGAATCTTTATTTCATCAGATGTTGTGAGAGAAGTAGTCAATATGGAGAAAATTCTTGAGAGATTCAGCAGAAGAGACTCTGAAGGTTGCATGTGAAATTATCTTAGGATAAGAAATCTTACATAATTATAATAATCAAATCTTACACCCTTCCACAATAATTTTCATAAATCATGGCTTTCACAATAATCTCAAACTAGTTTTAGGGAAAATAATTCATGAACATCGTAGCTTGCTTTAAGCGCAATTAATAACAAATCATCGTGATTATGTATACGTTCGCGTGACATGATTACGATTTTTAAAATAAATCAAAGTACGCGTTCGCGCGATTTTGAGCAAATAATCTTGATAATAATAAAGTGTTATTAATTGTGTACACGTACGCGTGACATGATTTTTGACACACCAAACAAAATGAGTACACGTACGAGTGACTTATTTCAAGATAATTTTTATAAATCCAATCAAGCAATAAAAGCGGACATAGTTAAAACATGAGAACCAATAAAACACATGTTATCCAAAATTAATTCAAGTCAAGTTGTAGTCAATAAAGCGACCGTGCTAGAACCAGGAACTAGGGGAATGCCTTACACCTTCTCCCCGGTCAACAGAATTTCTTACCCATACTTTATTTTCGCAGACCAATAATAATGGAGTCAAACCTTCCTTTGACTAGGGATTCAAATAAAATGTGACTTGGAACACCCAAAAATCAATTTCAAGTGCCGACTCTGTAAATAAAATAATCCCTACTCAAATTTGTCACTTTGATTGAAAAAACTCTTTAACCCACGGTCCGTATATCTTTTTAAGGATAGAAAAGGGGTGTGACAAAATGCATATCCAAACACAATTTCAAAAACTCTTTTTTAACGTTTCAATCAAATTCATGTCCAAACGCTAACTAAATATTTTCCAAAAAATAAAAGCCAACATCTCCGTAAACACCCAAAGATATTTACAATTTCATCTTGCAGGAGAACTGTTTTTACCTCAAACTGACACAAAATAGATTAGTCTTCCATCAATTGCATAAATTATGCTTCTGACAATAGACCTAAGAACAGGACCGAATCATCAGCCCAGAATCAAAAGTGTTGTCACACTGCTGATGCAACTGTGCATATATCATACTCCAAATTTTCAGTCCATGGCCCGTATGGGGCTGTATTTTCAGACCACAGAATGTATATATATATATATATATATATATATATATATATATATATATATATATATAGGATCTAGAAATGTAAATAATAAAAAATGATAAAATACATAAAGATCCTATTAAACTTGTCCAAAAAACAGGTTTGAACACTTAAACTAAACGGGTGTTCTTTTATCTCCTAAACACATCTGAAGTGAATTATTTTCCTCCTTAACAACTGATGTGGCAAAAAAATAGAAAGAAAACAAATTAAAAGTGCATACATAATAGAAAATAAAAATAAAAAGTGCCCCCCCCCCCCCCCCCATCCTTTCTCCTTCTTCCTCACCACTCGTCCATTTCTTCTTCATAGATAGTGCAGTAAACTATTGAAACTTTAATCCAACTCGAAACCACTCAAATCCTTCACCAAATTGCCCCAAATTTCAGATACAGACTCCATAAATTGCACCCAACAAAATTCAGCAACACCCAAAGTTAAAAATCTTTAAACGAAAGTCTCTCTCTCGTTATGTCTCTCTACCTGGGTTTCAAAATCGATCTCAATCCCACTCCAAAAAACTCAATAATTCAATGTGGTAAATGTTCGATTTATATATTTCGTGCTTAATTTTCGATCTATTCCTCTATTTATTCATTTGAATTTTTGAATTGGAGGCGCAAATAAAAGCAGTTTTGAACGTAGAGAAGAAGAAGTTGGAGATGTCGCCGGAACTAGGAAAATGACAACAAATATTCTTTACTTTGCTTCAAAACTTGCGCTTGGAATACCCAAAATGTCATTAAAATTATTTATTTGTCAGTTTATTTAAGCAATTTTTTTTTTGTTTGTAAAAATAGAAGTAAGAAAAATGAAAAAGAAAAGAGTACAAATTACAATTTACAAAAGATAGAAAATTTCTGACGTGGCGCTGACATGGTGCCTGACCTAACGCGCTGACATGGTGCCTGACCTAGCGCGCGTGAAAAATACTTCATATTGTGAGACTGGTATTCGTGTTTCAGGTGGTGAAATAATTCATTCCAAATATGTGTAGGGGGTAAAAGAACATCCGTTTAATTTAACTGTTCAAACCTGTTTTTTGGACAAATTTAATATGGTCTTTTATGTATTTTGCATAAAGATTTCCGTAAGAATATATGCTATCTAACCTTTTCCAAAAACTTTTTCAAAGAAAATGTAGGTGGAAATGCAAACATGAGGTGACAAGATATGCTTTAAGGTAAAACAGGAATATGCTTATTATAGTCACTCGACCAACAAGGGGCCTACTTATTCCTAGTTCAAGCATATTATCCCAAACTTAACATTTAAGTTCCAAACTACAAATTAAAGATGAAACTTGACATTGTTATTGTAAAGACTTGTTTCATTTGTCTTTTCTCTTTCTAGATTTTCCTTCTCCCGCAAGCACTGAAGCCATCCGAAGTGTAGGATTTATCATTTCTCTCTTGAAGAATTTAAGCTATATACACTACATCGTATCGAATTTTTATGGTTCACTATAATTTAATTAACATGTTACTTATTCTCTTTTAAGTTATTAATAATATGTTATCTATATTATTGCATGAACTCAAAACTCCTGAATAATCATAGTTTCTACCGCCCTGACTAAACATGGAATACTTTGACTAGTTCACAATTCCTAGAACAATCACTATGGATTCTTGAATCACTTGGCTTAGACATTATAAGAAGACTTGACCTTGTTCTCCTATTTATGTTTTCTATTTACCTCTAGCTCGTTGGAGGCCGAAGAACTGGGATGGTCATAGCTCCCACTTAAAAAGTTAACGAAGCAGTACGTAGTAATTGTAATAATTTGACAACTGAGACCTTCCAACTTTGGAATAGATATAAAAAACTTGTTTAAGTGTTCTAAATAATCATTTCAGCCCCTACACCTTTTGTGACCTAGACCATAATGGAGTAGTAACATATCTCATAACTAGTTTTTTTTTTTTTTTTTTAACGAATAAAAGATACAAATGATTGAAATGTCAATGAATCATGGAAGAAAGGTCATTTTGCCACTCAAAATATCGGAACGATAAATGGTTCAAAATAAATCATGGCACTTAAAATACCACGTATTGTACCCAAGAAAAAAGTCTATCGAAAATTTAATTGTGGTACGGTCTCTAAGTAGGCGTTTAGACATAAAAATTGTATTTTTTTTTAAAAAAAAAGTAATATTTGAAGTTAAGTTGAAAAATGGTATATTTGAAATTTGAAATTATGTTTGGATATGCATTTCATTTGAAAAAATATTACAGTTTTGTGAGTGGAAAAAAAAAACTTTTGAAAATTTTGAAATTTTGATTTTTGAAAAACTCATTTTCAAAAAATTTTGAAAAGCTTGCAAAATTTAATGGACAAACATATTTTGTTAAAAAAAATTGAAAAAAAGGAAATTTTTTTTATGGACAAACGGTCCTAAATTTCTCTAAAAAAAAATGGTGATGTCACAACGGCATTAATTGCATTACTATTAGGGGTGTCATAATAATTGCACATACTTTTTTTTTTTGGAATTATTGATGTTATTTTGAAAAATATTTTTTTTAAAAGTATTTTTGTGAAAGCAGTTTGTGTTTGGCTAATTAATTAAAAAATACTTCTGAGCAGAAATTAGTATTTGATCAAGTTTTTAAAAGTGCTTTTAAATGTATTTTTCTCAAAAGTACTTTTCAAACAAAATGATATTGGGGAAAATATTTTTTTTTGTTTCTCCAAAATTACTTTTACTCTACTCACACTTTTTTTCTTTTTCGAAAAGCTTGATTTGCACATGGTAGTATGGGTTAAATTGGCTAAAAAAATACCCTTAATATAATGTAATATTATACGATTTGGATGAAATTTTTTATTTTGTGCCTCACACAACTGACACTAGTTGTGTGAGGCTTCTTTTTTGTGTCACAACTTTGCGATCCCGGAATTTTGTGGACCCAAATATGTAAGATATAAATCCACAAATGTGCGAGACAAAAAGAATGAAGTGAAAATCGCAATTACTGGATCCCGGAAAACCCAGCACATTTTAGTGTCATAATTTTGTGATCCCAAAATTTTGTGGACCCAAATATGTAAGATATAGATCTACAAATGTGCGAGACAAAAAGAATGCGTAAGGCACACCATAAAATCACTCCATTTTCCTCGCGATTTTCCCGAAATTAAAAGCCTCCAGTAATTGCATATCAAACAGTAAATAAAGAAACTAATTTGAACGGAATACAAGAGAAAGCTGTAGTTAGTCAAAGGAACTGCCATGGGCAAATTATAATTTCCTGGACAGTTCATTGTTACACACACATTTACATCTTCATCTTGCAAACAGAAACTTCTATTTCTATATACATAGTATAAACTCTCCCAGCGATTGCCTGATTTAAGTTTAAACTTCCACAAACCCACACCTCACTCATCGTAGAGACACTAAATGTACTAACAAAATTAAATAGAAGAGGAGAAATATTTACAGCAAAATGTACTAAGCATATAATATTAGGCCAAATAGTCAGCCGGAAAGAGATAGACTATTTGGGTCCCCAGAAGATAAGATGCATAATTTTTTCAGTCTTTTCCGCCTCCCTAACTCTGCGCTTCTGATCATCCATGAATGCTTTCTTCCCTGAATCTCCGCTGCCGGAAAACCATCTCAGCCGGCCTCGGTTGCCGGATTCCGATGAGGAACTCACCAGAGAAGGCTTAATTCCTGCCACAATCTTGTTTTTCATGTAGCACATTGTTCTCTCTTTATGAGTGTAGCCCTTGTACCTGTCTAATTTCCTTTTTCTGGGAAATTCTTTTAGGAGAGGGAACTAATTACTGATCTAAAACAACGCAAGATTAAAGATTGAAAAGGTCTTTTGAATCCTACTTAATTTGTATGCGCTTGTAAGTTGTTACACTTGGTTTAGTTTGGTTGCTAAAACTAAGTGGAAATGCACATGTTTTTTCTGGCTTATAAAGGCATGGAAGGCTTCAACACGTGTGGTTTTTTGTGTTTTCTTAAAAACACTTTATTATGAAGAAACCAGTGGTTTTGGTCCGCAGATTTGTTTAACCATTTTTTCTCCAAGAATATATGCCCGTGGAATTTTGAAAATTTGGAATTGTCATGTGGTAGTCATTGTTTATTTCAAATGCCTTAAAATTCTTTTATTCATGGAAAGTAGCAACAAGATTTTTCCAATAATGTACTTTAACAGATTTGTTTAATGTTTTATGGCTTTAGTATTACTAATAATAATGAATAAGACGGTTGCCTAACAATTGTTGAATTGAAAAAGTAAATCACAGTTAGGTAAATTTTAACTAAGATGTTTCAATTAAAATATTGACATTTTAGTAAATGATAAAACGAATCTCTTGAACCATCCAGGTTCGAAGCTCCTAAACTTACTGAGAGCTACTTTCCAAAATCCATTAGAAAACCAGCTGCGGTCCAAAATCTTGTTTTCTTCTTAAAAATAATGTATATCAGTTGGTCCATAAAATGTTTTTCCTTTTTTTTATTTTTTTTTTAAAATGTGTTTGTCCATAAAATTTTACAAGTTTTTAAAAAAATTTGGAAAATTAGTTTTTCAAAAAGAAAAAATCACTTTTTCAAATTTTTTAGAAAAAGTATTTTTTTTTTTCACTCACAAAACTGCAACATTTTTTTAAGTAATACGGTTGTTGAAACATTATAAATTCCAAATACTATTTTTTTAAATTTGACTCCAAATACTTTTTTTTTCTTCAAAAATTATAATTTTTTATGTCCAAATGCCTAGTAAATGCATTCCCCTTTTTCTTCACGGACAACAAGTAACTACTCCAAAAAACCACTAGCTGCAATACAGAGAGCACACAGTTAGCTAAAGAGCCATTGGTTTATCACGGTTTCACAATCTTTAGCTACTAAAGTCTCTTTCTCCTATTTACTCAACTTCTTTTCTGTGCCTATATATTCATATTTGGCCCCATATTTTCAAACATCATCTTCAAAACTATCAAATCCTAGCATTAAAAGATCAGAGAACCAAAAGCAAGGTTTCTTGTGCTCTCTGAACCAAAAGCAGAAAAAAAGAGCTTTTAGAAGAAAGAAAACTATCATGAGTTCAAGCAAGAGAGCCTGGATAATAGCAGCCAGTGTTGGAGCAGTGGAAGCTTTAAAAGATCAAGGTTTCTGTAGATGGAATTACCCTTTGAGGTCCTTTGCTCAGCACGCAAAGAATAACATGAGATCTTACTCTCAAGCTAAGAAGCTTTCTACTTCTTCTTCCTCACTGATTGCAAGGAGCGACAAGGCTAAACAATCTGAAGAATCTTTGAGAAAAGTTATGTACTTGAGCTGTTGGGGTCCCAACTGATCTTCTTTCCAGATACCTCATTTCTCATTGTTGCAGGGTATAAAGTACAAAAGATGTACTTCGGCTAAGATTGTAAATAGAGGGGGAAAGTAAATTGAAACCAGTCTTGGGATGACGAGTAAAATTAAGTACTGTTGATATTTTGAGGAAATGTGATGATCTGTCACATCAACTAGTATTTCGCATCACTTCAACATGCTTGCAAATAATACTATTTAAAAGAACGGTGGTCTTGATGTGAAACCAAGAACGAAGAAGATCTTAAAAGAGCAAGTGGAGAGTGGAGACTGAGTGAACAAGTTGCAAAAACGAGTTACTTTTATTACAGCAGTATTTAAAGAAGTACAAATTCTCAAAATGGTGCAAAGATTGCTTAGCCGTGTCCATTGCAGGTCCAACAAGTGTGCAGTTTGCGTCCTTTCCAAGTCTAGAGAGAAAATGGTGTTTCTTATAGAACCTGCCTTATGTTAAAGCACACATCTGATAGATCATAAACAACAATTTCGCCATTCAGGTTCCTCTGTATCAGCCTTACTCTCGGCTAAGCCAGATTGTCTCCCTCTGGATTGCTCATTCTAAAACCCAAATTTCATTTAACTCGGAAACGGATTCAAAAATTAAATTTAATGGCTTCAGCTTTTAAGATTTTTATCATTGAAATTACTGTAATATTAAAATTATGAGTACTAGTCTATAATACTTGTTGAGATTTTAGTAAATTTTTACATACAAATTCAAACTCCGTATCGAAAGTTAAGGTTCAGTTAAACTCGTAGCTGAAAGATTACGTCAAAACGTTTATCTAGTTACTCAATTGTATAATAAGCTACTTCGTTAAGAGGTTTGTAATTAATAACCAATCTAGTAACTCTTCGTTCCTGCTCAGCATGTTTATTAACGTAAAAATTAAGCAGTACAAGACCATTTGGACTTTAATATGTTATACTATTCAATTCTCGACGACGAATTGATTTGATAGTTCAGATATTGTTATTCATGATATTGATACGATTCAAGATCATCGAGAGGTAATATTCATTCATTGAATTTACATGCCAAAGATTTATCATCTCTATGGGATTAAATCCCGAGTTATTGCGAAGTAAAAAACCGATGAGTATGCAGTTATCTTCCCTGGCCTGACAGTAGTCAAGGGAAAATCACTTGAGCTTTTTCGCCTTTGCTCCTTCTTTCCGGAGCGCACTAAAGGAAAATCTTAGATAATTCTTAGTTGCTGTGGAAGTTAGCGTCTTACGGAAAGTAAGTGCTTGCTCCTCCTGCTCTTATAGTTAGATAAGGCACTAAAAGCATACCTAAGGTTCCGTGATTCGATTGTGTCAAAATTATTATTCTACATCATGATTATCACGGGGGGAAATGTTTATCTAGTTGCTGAATTGTATAATAAGCCTACTTCAATGGATGTGGCAATATTTTTAATATGTGGTCAGAAAGATTCTTCCTTAACCATGTTTTTTCTTAAAAAGTTTTTACGCACTATGAATTATTAACTACTATTATGACTTATACTATTATCTTTTTGTAAATTCTAATATGTGCTATTTATTTCTAAAAAATCACTAATCTGTCACACCAATAATTAAGTCTGAATATAGCCAGGTAAAAATGGGGAGCAATATATTAGAAACAAGAACTGTATCTACCACTAGTCATTACGTCAAATTTTCTACAGTGTTTCACGTCATTTTTTAAATAAGTTACCCTACAATAGAAACAATAACTTTAATTACGTGCGATTTTCTACAGTGTTTTTGCATCATGTTGTAAAGTACGTAACTCCAAACATTAACGTGGTTTCATGTTCAAATTCATTTCCCATGGTTTGGGCGCAAGTGGATTTTCTTTAATCCTAGTCAATTCATGTCCCGGAGTCCTAGATTTTCACTTATTTACATATACTTATTCAACTACGCATTAGGCCATGTAAATTTACAATGTAAGGTCATATTGTAAATTCGTCTATATTGTAAATGTCTTTTACAAAAAGTGAATGGCATATACTATTTCGTTGAATTTAATATTAATATTCCGTTTACAAAAAATCAAATATTTAATAATATTTCTGTTAATATTTACTATTAACAAATAAATTTGGTCCAAAATATTATCCGAAGCAGAGGCGAGCGAGCGACGACGGCGACGGCGCGAGGCTTGCCTTCTTCTTAACTCTTTAAGAGCTAGAAGAAGTGCAATTGTATATATACCCATCAGAACCTTTTCTTCTTCCAATATGGGACAATGTCCCTTTGTCAAGGAGGGAAACTCAAATATTTTCAATTTTCCTCAATTTCCCATTCACCCTCTTTAAGCTACATTTAAGCTTAAAAACCCAACAATCCCCCACATGAATGGGGAATGGCTATATCACGGAAATATGCATGAAAAACTGTGTGATTCGCAAGCAAAGATTAATTGCATCTGGATAAGTAGGTTTCCCTTTAAATTTTCCGTAGTGAACTTATGTCGGATATACTCGGTCAATCGGTAGATTTGATATCTTTGAACCGTCGAACATTGGTGTATACCTAGACAATCATAAGTCACACAACCAACCCTTAGCCGTCTTTGGCTCTCATTATGGTGTTCGTTTCAGCCATGAACACCGCCTGGTTTAATAAGTGCGTAGAGAATTGGCCTTACAAAATTTCCCTTGAAGCGGCTAACACTTCATACTTACATAGGTGATTCCTAAACGTGTCATCCCATAGATACACTATTTGATATACCCCGTATCAAATTTAGAAATCATTAAAAAGCCTTAATGCTTTATCCTTGGTACTGAACATTGTCTCATCACGAGAATGGACTAAACTTTTAGTTGACAATGTTGAACGGTCATTAATGACTTTGTTTGATCTCCTTGAACCTAGATCTTGGGATCTTCAGTATTCTAGGTAGAGTTACCGCCACAATAGCTTGTTCTCGGCCATAGTCCCATTTCCCTCGATGATTTCTCAACTACCTCTCTAGTTAGGCCTTTTGTAAGTGGATCCGACACATTATCGCTTGACTTTACATAGTAAATCGTGATAATTCCTCTAGAGAGTAATTGCCTAATGGTTTTATATCTTCGTCGTATATGACGAGATTTATCGTTATACATCACACTCTCAGCCCTTCCAATTTTCGCTTGACTATCGCAATGCATGCATATTGGTGCCAATGGTTTGGGCCAAAATGGAATGTCTTCCAAGAAATTTCAGAGCCATTCAGCTTCTTCACCGGCTTTATCTAAGGCTATGAACTCAGCTTCCATTGTAAAGCAGGCAATACAAGTTTGCTTGGACGACTTCCAAGATACCGCTCCTCCACCAATAGTGAATACATATCCACTTGTTGGACTTAGAATCAGTTGAACCGGTGATCCAATTTGCATCACTGTATCCCTCAATCACCGCAGGATATTTACTGTAGTGCAAAGTAAAGTCCTGGGTATGTTCTAAATATCCCAAAACTCGTTTCATTGCCATCCAATGAGATTGACCCAGATTGCTCGTGTATAGACTCAATTTACTTATAGCACAAGCTATATCTGGTCGTGTATAATTCATGATATACATTAAGCATCCCAACATACGAGCATAATCCAATTGTGATATGCTTTGGCCTTTGTTCTTTGCTAATGCAAGATTTACGTCAATTGGAGTCTTTGCAACTTTAAACCCTAAGTGCTTTAATTTTCCAAGTACTGTCTTAATATAATGAGATTGTCACAATGCCATACCTTGAGGAGTCTTATTGATCTTTATCCCCAGAATTAAATCAACAACTCCCAAATCCTTCATATCAAACTTGCTAGTTAGCATACGCTTAGTCGCATTTATGTTGGCAATGTCATTACCCATTATCAGCATATCATCCACATATAAGCAAACAATGACTATGTAATTTAAAACATTTTTAATGTACACACATTTATCACATTCATTTATCTTAAAACCATATGACAACATTGTTTGGTCAAATTTTGCATGCCATTATTTGGGTGCTTGTTTTAGTCCGCAAAGGGACTTAACAAGTCTACATACCTTCTTTTCTTTACCTAGAACCACAAACCCTTCAGGTTATTCCATGTAGATTTCTTCCTCCAAATCTCCATTTAAGAAGGCCGTCTTAACGTCCATTTGATGAATTTCAAGACCATAAACTGCAGCTAATGCTACTAACATTTGTATGGACGTAATTCTTATAACTGGAGAATATGTATCAAAATAATCAAGACTTTCTCGCTGTCAATAAGTCTTTCCTTATATTTATCAATAGTTCCATCACCTTTCATTTTCCTCTTAAAAATCCATTTAGAACCCAAAGGTTTATTTCCAGGAGGAAGATCAACCAATTCCCATGTATGGTTGTTCAATATGAATTGTATTTCACTATTGACTGCCTCTTTCCAAAATAATGATTCCAAAAAAGACATAGCTTCTTTAAATATTCGAGGCTAATTTTCTAATAAGAAAGTCACAAAATCCGGTCCAAATGAAGTAGACGTTCTTTGACGTTTACTACGTCTTGGATCCTCCTGATTAAATGTACTTTCTTTTGTTTCTTCATGAGGTCGTTTAGATCCTTCACCAATCGACTCACATTCTTTTTTATACGCATATATATTTTCAAAGAACTTAGCATTATCTGATTCTATAACCGTATTATTATGGCGAGTGGCTCTAGAATCAATCCACCACTCCTTAGGATTTCCCACCACGTTGCATTCAGAAAGCATAGCACACAAGTCATCGATATCTTCGTGCTTTTCAACCATGTTTGCTTGACCCTTCTTCTTGTCTTTCTTTGGAGCACGACAATCTGCAGATTTATTTTCAGCTTTTCCACAGTTGTAGCAATTTCCGTTGAACTGCTTCTTGTTTGGGTTGTTTTTCGGTCCATAAGCCTTATTCCTCTTTCCATCCTCAACAATGTTTGCTCCCATTATTGTTGAGTGTCCACGGCCTTTCTTTTCAGCAGCTTTGTTGTCCTCTTCGATTCTCAATCGAACAATGAGATCTTCAAGGGACATCTCCTTGCGTTTGTGTTTTAAGTAGTTTTTTAAATCCTTCCACAAAGGAGGCAACTTCTCAATCATTGCTACAACTTGGAATGATTCATTGATGACAAGACCTTCAGTGAAAATTCTATTAGTAGAAACAATATAATTAATACTTTTAACATTAGTATTAATTTGACTTATACCTTCAGCAAGGAGATCGTGAATAATCACTTGCAATTCCTGGAATTGGGTAATAACAGACTTGCTATCTACCATTTTATAGTCCAAAACTTTAGCGGTAACAAATTCCTTTCAAGGCATGGGTAACAAATTTCTTTCGAATTTATGTTAATACACACTCGGGGACAAAATACATTCAGTTATTTTTAATTTCAATTCGGCTACAGTTTGGTTGTTTAGTTTTAAAATTTTCTCTTTGGCAAAGCCTATATGCCTCGCCATCTTTAAAATATAATGGATTTACATTGCATCTTCTTCTATAGCTAATATGCAATAGTCATATCTGGTACTTTATTTAAATTCATTCATCTTCTCATGTAATTATGTGAATTCCTCGCTTGACAAATGTTACGATAAAAATCGGTATTAAGAGGTGGGTGAATGAGGAAGCGATATATGTATGCAAACCTCAAGATATGACCGTTATAAAACATTACAGAAGACTCCAAGATTTCACAGACTTTTATTAGCTTTTATTATAAAATTAATTGTGATAATTAAGAGGGCATGAATTGTAAACATACACCTCATAGCTCTAATATAAATAAAGGCTTTCATTTTATTTGTGAGACATCAATAAATATTGATAGCAAAAGACTAACATTTTTTTTCTCAAGTTTTATACAAGTGTTATCGAGATTTTCTAATTATTCTTAATCCCAGTGTGAATATTCTGAAGTTCAGGCTTGTCTTTTCTTCAATTATTTTTATTTTACTTGCTTTGCTCTTCATTACTTTATTTTATTGGATCAATTTAATTCACGTATCTATAAATTCTGATACAAATTCAACTGTACCATTTTTTCGGTAAACAGTTTGGCGCCCACCGTGGGGCATAGTCAATTGTGGTGTTATTTTGATATGTATATCTTATACTAACGTGCTTTAAATATATTTTTTTATTTTTTAAGCATACTACAGGTATGGCACACAATGATATCCACAACTCGCTCAATGTTAGAACAAACCACAACGATGAGCCCGTGAACAATCTCCATAATGAAAATAAACAGGATGGTTCAACTAGTGAAACCCGTCTCGATGGGAATGAGTCAACTCCTAATCGGGTTGAAAGAAAAATTCGACATGAGAGGAGTTTTACCCCTGATGGTATGGATGGTGAGCCGGTGGCTGTTACCATGAAAATGTTGAGAGCACAACAGCAAAAAATTATGGACCATCTCTCAAGATAGGACCAGATAATGACTAAGCTTCAACAAACAATATCGGGGACTTCAAATAATTCAAATGTTGGAGTTCGAACCCCCTCCCGGCATCCCTATAAATCAAACGGCACCAATAACCGGTGAATTATTACCGAGGGATGTTCAGAAGAAACAACAATCAAGTAGGTGGTGCCGATAGTGAATCTGAAAAACAAAAATAACGCAGACAATTCTTTCAAAGCCGAACTCATGAGGTTTATGAGGAAAATAAATGCTCGAACAGATCAAAATGCTAAATAATTTCAGGCTCGAATAGATTAGATCCCAGGAGCACCTCTGGTCCTAGAGGGCCCAAATTCGAAAAAGTATATACAATTTCCATTTAAAACCTAGTGCGACTCCGAAGTTGATTCTAAAGAGATTCAAAATAGTGGATATTTCAAAATATTATGGACCATCGGATCCATATGAACACATCACAACTTACACCGTAGCTGTCAAGGAAAATGATTTGGCTCCGCATCAGATTGAATCAGTTTTACTAAAAAAATTTGGCGAAACTCTAACAAAATGGGCTTTAACATGATATTCTCTTGTACCTGAATACTTAATTGATTCTTTTGAAATGCTTGAAGATTTTATCATCAAAGCTCACGCCAGAGCAAGGAAAGTGCTAGCTAGAAAAGTTGATATATTCAGAATCGCTCAAGGAAACTCGGAGTTGCTACGAGAGTTCGTGATCCGATTCCAAAAAGAGAGAATGTTGTTACCGGCAGTACCAGATGAATGGGTAGTGGAAGCATTTACCAAGGGTCTTAATCCCACAAGTTCTGATGCCTCAAGGATGTTGAAGGAGGGTTTGTTGGAATTTCAAGCAACAACATGGGAAGATATTCATAACATATATGAGTCAAAGATTCGTGTAGAAGATGATAAGATAAGTAAATCGACATATTTGACAACCCGAAATCAAAGTTAATTGAACTTTGATAGGAGGCATTTCAGACACCGGTTTAAACCATACCCATCTGGATTATGGACTGATATGAGGTAGGGGCGTACCCGAAGTGAGTCGCCAGAAAATAACTTCAACGAAATATAATAATGTCTACGAATGCTGGGGATTGTTGCATCGGAGCAGATGAAACTGCAACAGTAAGTACCGAAAGCATCTGAAGATGGCTCTGGAACAATCTGTACAAGATGCCGGAGATAGCCCTAACTGGCTCCAAAATAAAGAAAAGGACAGGGGACTACTAGATCAGCCTGGAAAAAAATTAGAAGGAATCAGAATCAAGAACTGGCTAGATCCAATAATTGTCAGCCCAATCGCAATTCTCTTGCAGGGTATTTTTGTTCATCTCCTATAAACTATCGTATATGCAAAGTTATAAACACATGTGTACGTTCAAGGAATGGAATGAAGCAAAACTTGCACTTTCTAGAAACATTCTTGTATATGTTTGAATGAACATAAGCATTCTTAATATTTGCTCATACTTAGAAGCAAAAAAGGATTACAAATCCGAATAATTGTGCCCAGATGAACATGAGACATCCTCTTCATAAGCACTATAAATATAAGGGCCCTCTCTTATAAAGCTATCAAATTAAATGGCTAAAGGTCGGATGCCTTGTTTCCCGGTCGTAACGTTAGTCGGATGCATCAAATTCCTAGCCATTATCAAAATCAGAAGTATAAAATTCATGGTTATTAACATCTCCGTCTTGAAGGCTGTGAGATTATAAAAGTTTTCCGGTACAACTAAACATCGAAGAGTCAAAACTCAAAGAAAAGTTTTCGGGTACAACTAAAAACATGAGAGTCAATAATCAAAGAGGTACAACTAAGAACCGAAGAGTTAAAACTCAAAGAAAAGTTGTGGGTGGACGCTAAAAACCCCGAGATCAAGTTTTATGTGATAACAACACTTTTGCAGCTCCAACCGGTCATCGAAGAAAGAATAATAAGTGGCGGAGTTGTCATCTGAATCCCTAAGTTCTGCACTCTTTTTCCTTACCCCCGATTTTTGTCCCGATTGGATTTTTTCGGTAAGGTTTTTAATAAGGTAGTGACGAGGGTAGGAAGGAGAAAATCTTCCACTTTTCGGTCACATTACAGTGAGTAATCGAAAAGTGGGGGGATGATCACACCCAACTATGCTTAATAAAAGGGACTAAGCGGTCGTTGCAAATATAATCCGATTTACAAGTGCGGAGTCGAATCCCACATGGAATTAACCTACTAATCACAACTGCTAGCTTCGCAAAAATTCAAGTAATCAAATTTCAGAAATATCGAATAATGAGTTGAGTGTTTACTAACTAAAAGCAAGGTAATTAAAAAGCTGTAATTTTATTACTAACAAAGCAAATGTTGTAGACAAGATTGGAAAGGTGTAGGGTTACGATTTCCCTCTTATCGGAATCCTCCCTGCTACGTCTCCTATAAATTCGCCTAGATAGTCTCTACCGATCGTGAGCACTTTAGGTCTCATAATTCTCTTCCAAGCAAATACAATAATTTACTAGACGTATTCTTCCGAACTACGCTAGCTGGCACTAGTTTACCACTTACTAAGATCGCACCAAGGTTTTGTTATTCCTAATCTCACCTTTAAATCCTCCGTATTGATCCCTCATAAACGTTAGGAGTGATGTTTTTCAATAACTACCTAAATATATACCCTTTTCTAAGTAATACACACTAAATAGGCATAGTCAATTGAGGGCCTTTTAATCAACCACAATAATCACGTAGAAACAAGTAGAGAAAATCCAATGGCAAACTTATATTAAACGCAAAAAAAATTCATCCTCCAAGAGGTTCCATCAAACCCTAGAATAAAGAGTTTAGCTACTCATAATTATTTTCACAACTACAATATAAGAATTCATCATCAATAATGGAAAAGGGAAGAAGAAAGATAAAAACTCGTTTCTGAATCTTCCGTCTTGCTCTTTTCTTGTTCTTGCCTTCAACGATGTTGTGTAACCCTTAAATAGTCATTCTTTGATGTATTTATATCAATTAGGGTTGCTAAGGGACGGAACTTTTCAATCCAACTTCGGATGGGAAAAGTTGGAATTCGTGTCTGCCTTCGCGCGTTGCGCGCCCATTTATGCGGATTCAACTTTTGAAATTCATCCATTTCGCGAAGCAATCCGTGCCTTTGCTTCGCTTCACTGTTTTGTGCCTTCACTTTTCACCTTTTTCGCGTCTGTTTTCGTGCTACGCACGAGAATAGACGAGCTCCCAATCCTTCCATTTTTCTCCTTGTTGCAATAATTTGATATCTTTTGCTCCATTATCATTCAAGCTCAGTCCTACAAATAAGAAATACGTAATGAGTATAATTCACTTCAAATATAATATAATCTCCCGCAACTCACATGACAAATGAGATGAAAACACACTCAAAACTATGCACTTTTGGCCATTTATCAGGGGACTATCTGTATACGGTAAAATTGGGTAAATGAGAAAGCGACACATGTCAATAATGACCAGTCAACCATGGTGAAACCAAATGCAAACTTGTGGCCGGATGAGAAGCAATTCAAGATATGACCGTTATAGAAACGTTATAGAAGACCCCAAGATTCCACCGACCTTTATTAGCTTTTATTAAGCTTTAGTACCATTAATTACCTTTTATTACAACATTAATTGTGATAATTAAGGGGGCATTATTTGTAACCATACACCTCATAGCTCTAGTATAAATAGAGGCTTTCATTCTATTGTGAGACATCAAGAAATACTGATAGCAAAAAACTAACATTCTTTTTCTCAAGCTTTATACATGTGTTATCGAGATTTTCTAATTATTCTTGATCCCGATGTGAACATTCTGAAGTTCAGGCTTGTCTTTTGTTCAATTATTCTTATTTTACTTGATTTGTTCTTCATTACTTTATTTTATCGGATTAATTTAATCCATGTGTCTATAAACCACGATAAAAATTAATTGTACCATTTTTCCGATAAACAGTTTGGCGCCTACCGTGGGGCATAGATAATTGTGGTGTTATTTTGATTTGTACATCTTATACTAACGTGCTTTAAAAGGTTTTTCTATTTTAAGCATACTACAGTTATGGCACACAATGATAACAACAACTCGTTCAAATATTGGAACAAACTACAACGATGAGCCCGTGGACAATCTCCATAATAAAAATCAACAAGATGGTTCAACTAGTGAAACTCGTGTCATTGGGAATGAGTCAACTCCTAACCGGGTAGAAAGAAAAATTCGATATGAGAGGAGTCCTACCCCTGACGATATGAGAGGAGTCCTACCCCTAATGATATGGATGGTGAGTCGGTGGCTGTTACCATGAAAATGTTTAGAACATAATAGAAAAATATTATGGACCATCTCTCAAGACAAGACCGGATAATGATTGAGCTTCAACAAGCAATACTGGGGACTTCAAATAATTCAAATAGTAGAGTTCGAGTCCCTCCCAACGTCCCTATAAATCAAACAGCACCAAGAACCGGTGACACTATTACCGGGGAAAGTTCGGAAGAAACAACAATCAAGCAGGTGGTGCCAGTAGTGGATTTGAAAATAAAAATAACGCAAATGATTCTTTCAAAGCCGAACTCATGAGATTTATGAGGGAAATAAATGCTCGAATGGATCAAAATGCTAAAGAATTTCATTCTCGAATAAATCAGATCCAGGAGCACCTCCGATGCTAAATGGCTAGGATTCGAAAAAGTATATACAATTGCTGTTTAAAACCCAGTGCGGCTCCGGAGTTGATTCCAAAGAGATTCAAAATTCTGAATATTTCAAAATATGATAGAACATCGGATCCATCGGAACACATCACAACTTACACCACAGCTGTGAAGGGAAATGATTTGGCTCAGCATCAGATCGAATTTGTTTTACTAAAGAAATTTGGCGAAACTCTAACAAAAGGGGATTTAATATGGTATTATATTTTACCTGAACACTCAATTGATTCTTTTGAAGTTCTTGCATATTCTTTCATCAAAGCGCACACTAGAGCAAGAAAAGTGCAAGCTAGAAAGCCGATATATTCAGGAATCGCTCAATGAAACTCGGAGTTTCTACGAGAGTTCGTGATCATGGACTGACATGAGGCAGGGGCGTACCTGAAGCGAGTCGCCAGAAAATAACTTCGATGAAAGACAATAATGTCTATGAATGTTGGGGACTGTTGCATCAGTGCAACAGAATATGCAACAATAAGTACCAGAAGCATCTATTGCTTCGGAACAATCTGTACAAGATGCCGAATTAGCCCGAATTGACTCCAGAATAAAGAAAAGGACTGGGGACTGCCAAATAAAGGACTGAGGACTGCTAGATAAGCCTGGAAAAAAAAAGGAATTAGAATCAATAACTACTAGACCCAATAAATGTTAGCTCAGTCACCATTCTCTTGCAAGGTATTTTTGTTCATCTCCTGTAAACTGTTTTATATGCAAAGTTATAAACACTTGTGTACGTTCAAGGAATGGAATGAAGCAAAACTTATATTTTCTAAAAACATTCTTGTATATCTTTAAATGAATAAAATCATTCTTAATATTTGCTCACACTTAGAAGTAAAAAAGGATTACAAATCCGAACAATTATGCCCTGATGAACATAAGACGTCATCTTCTTAAGCACCGTAAACATAAGGGCCCTCTCTTATAAATGTATCAAATTAAATGGCTAAAGGTCGGATGCCTTGTTTCCCGATCGTAAAGTTAACTGGATGCATCAAACTCCTGGAACTTTATCAAAATCAGAAGTTTAAAATTCCTGGTCATTAACATCCCCGGTCTCGAAGGTTGTGAGATTATAAAAATTTTCGGGTACAACTAATAATCGAAGAGTCAAAACTCAAAGAAAAGTTTTTGGGTACAAATAAAAACCCAAGAGTCAACAATCAAAGAGGTACAACTAAAAACCGAAGAGTTAAAACTCAAAAAAAAGTTGCAGGTGGACACTAAAAACCCGAGATCAAGTTTTATGTGATAACGACACTTCTTCAGCTCCAACCGGTCATTGAAGAAAGAATAATAAGTGGCGAAATTGTCAACTAAATCCCTAAGTACTGCACTCTTTTTTCTTCCCCCGGTTTTTATCCCGATTGGGTTTTTTCGATAAGACTTTTAATGAGGCAGTGGCGAGGGCACATTGAGTAACCGGAAAGTGGTGGGGACTATCTGTATACGGTAAAAAACGGTCTCAAGAGTTGGATGAATGATGAAGTGATACATGTCAATAATGACTAGTCAACCATGGTGAAACGAGATGCAAACATGTGGCCGAATAAGAAGCAATTCAAGATATGACCATTATAGAAACGTTACAGAAGACCCCAAGATTCCACCGGTCTTTATTAGGTTTTATTATGCTTTATTACCTTTTATTATAACATTAATTGTGGTAATTAAGGGGGGCATAAGTTGTAACCATGTAACTTATAGTTCTATCATAAATAGAGACTTTCATTCAATTGTGAGACGTCAAGAAATACTGATAGCAAAAGACTAACATTCTTTTCTCAAGCTTTATACTAGTGTTATCGAGATTTTTCACAATCTGAAGTTCATGCTTGTCTTTTCTTCAATTATTCTTATTTTATTTGCTTTGCTCTTTATTACTTTATTTTATCGGATCAATCTAACTCACGTATCTATAAAACACGATACAAATTCAACTGTACCGTTTTTCCGATAAACAACAAAACGTGTCCAATTTCCTCCTTGGAATACCGTTTACTACCCATAATTCATACTCCTAACTCAGTTTATTATTTAATCATATATAATAATTAATGTAAGTTAACATAAGCATCAAATATGAGTACTCACAATATGTCTAAAATTGGAAGGCTGGTGTATAATTTATTTGAATGTTGTAGGGTCTCCGTACAAGTAAAATGAATTTGTAAAACCATAGAGGTTCCAAGCTCCTAAACTTCCGTAAACTTAGGTGTCGTTTGGTTATCTCCACATAAAAATCCAGCATTAAATAATATAATGTTTGATTGCTCCTTATTTTCTTCATAAATAATAATTTTATTTTGGCTAAAATGTAAAATAAGAATGTAAATATTAGTGATATATGGGTCAGAAATACTAAAATAATAAAACTATCCCATATAGTAAGAATTTTTTTTTATTTATTTAAAAGGAAACAAATATTTTAAATTTTACATAGTATGCTAATATAAAATATATCACACTAATTATTTAACAAAAACAATTTCTATATTGTGTAATCCTTACATTACTTAATTTTTACAATCACTGCATTACTAGTTACCGTTTTCTCAACCAAACCACCCCTGTACGTTGGAGTCCAACCGTCCAACTACTTATCCTCTGATAAACAAAGAAAAAATCAGTACATAAATGATTTCCCATAAAATAACTAGGAAACCACTTTCTGCAGCTGTAAAGAGCACACAGTTCGTCAAACAGCCACTGGTTTATCGTCTTTAGAAACTCCAAAATGTCCTTTTCTATCAATACCACCACTTCTTTTCAGTGCCTATAAATTCAGCCTTAGCTTCAAACTCTTAGCATCATCTTCAAAATCATCAAATCAACTAGTATCAGAATACCAGAGAAACAAAAGCAATATCCATCTATCAAAAACAAAACAGAAAATCAAGAAAGGTACGATATATTTGTATACGGTCGAAATAGATTTCGGCCTTCGTACGATTGATCAATGTCGAAACATAATGGATCGAAGAAAGACTTTGTAATATCGAGATAGATTCCGAAAATAGTACAAATAAGCTTCGGATTCCAGGTATAGGTCAAATACCGGGTTCGAAGTCATCGTCGAGCTCGGGCCCGGATCGAACTATGATGAGATGATTTCGAGCTTAAGGGGCAGAGGCCAATCGGGACCGAGTCCGAATCATCACCTGATCCCGAGTCCGTATCGAGCACTAGAAGCACTACCGACCGGCACCGAGGCCGATCGAGCTTGAGCCCACATACAAGAGCCATTGCAAACACACTAAGGGAGAAAATCTCGGTGGGAATAAGGAAAAAGCTGATTTATCATGGAGTCTCCACTATGTATTTTTAATTATATCTAAAGTAGGATCCTCCACTATAAAGAGCATGACTACATTTCTATATAGGGTAGCTTTTTGCTTACATTGTAATTGAAGCACCATACTCTCCTATATTCAAGAGTTATTCTTTAAAGCTTCATTAATTGATTCATATTGCTTATTTTTAGAAATTATCTTCTTTTCAACCTTGTTTATTTTGCATTCTTTGCAATCCATATTTGATATTTCTATTTATCCTTACGATTTATATTAAGCTATACCACATATCCTTAGAACTACGTACAAATTCAACTCTATCCGTTTTTCGGGTAAACAGTTTGGCGCTCACCGTGGGGCTAAGGATAACAGTGATTATTTGATACGAATCTGCAAAAATATACCGTTTTGCGCTTGTTTCCGAAAGTATCTTGGATTTCGGATTAGAAACCACTAACTACCAATCAAATGGCCTCACCTATCGACAACGAAGCCGGTCTTCAAGATGAGAACAACAACTTGACACCCAATATCGAGAGACCACTTGTCAATGCAGTTGGAGCTCGAATCGAAGTGCCAATAGATATCAATTCGCATGTGGCCATTGAGGCAAACCTACATTCTGAACCTGAAAATAGAATTCATGGTGGCACTCGGTCTGCAGCTCGAGATACCCATAACGTCGAGGAAAACGGCGTTAGCTTACGTATGATTTTTGAAATGTTACAAGCTCAACAGGCAGCAATAGCTCAATTGCAGAGCCAAACCCAGCTACAGAGCAGGCCGGAGCCCAATCCACCTCGAGAAATCGCCCACAGAACGGAGCCAACCATATTGAGGTCAAATGAGCAAGAATCAAGGACTACTCCCGAAATTGCTAAATTACTCGAGGAGCTCACAAAGTGAGTCGAAGCCAACGATAAAAAAGTAGAAACATATAACTCCAGAGTCGATCAGATCTCCGGAGCTCCACCAGTGATAAAAGGGTTGGATTCCAAAAAATCGTGCAAAAACCTTTTCCCTCGAGTGTATCCCCTAAACCAATCCATAAAAACATCCGTATGCCCGAAATTCCCAAATATAACGAAACGACCGACCCCAACGAGCACGTCACTTCTTACGCATATGCCATCAAGGGCAATGATTTAGAAGATGATGAAATCGAATCTGAGTTGTTAAAATAATTCGAAGAGACCCTCTCGAAGGGAGTAATGATTTGGTATCACAACCTACCACCAAATTCCATCGACTCATTTGCCATGTTGGCAGATTCTTTTGTAAAAGCACACGCCAACGCCATAAAAGTCACAACAAGAAAATCGGACCTTTTCAAGGTAAGACAAAAGGATAACGAGATGCTGAGGGAGTTCGTATCTCGTTTTCAAATGGAACGAATGGATCTGCCACCAGTCACAGACGATTGGGCTGTTCAGGCTTTCAATCAAGGTTTGAACGAATGAAGTTCGACGGCTTCATGGAGGTTGAAGCATAACCTGATCGAATACCCAGCCATCACGTGGGCCGACGTGCACAATCGGTACCAATCAAAAATTAGGGTCGAAGATGATCAGTTGGGGTCGGAACCCGCTGCTCGAAGGGATATTAATCGAGAACAAGGTTCGATCAGGGATCGATACCGACCATATAATGGAAACCACAGAATGGGTGAACCGAGACATAACCCCAAGAAAAATAACAAAACAAGTGATCGAGGTTAAGGATCCCGGGGGCTGACGAACAGAGATAGGTTCGACAGGCCTGCTGGATCTAAGGAAGCGCCTCGGTTATCAGAGTATAACTTCAACATCGATGCATCCGCCATCGTGTCGGCTATCGAACACATCAAAGACACTAAATGGCCCCGACCCATGTAGACCAATCATGCCCAGAGGAATCCCAATCAAATGTGTGAATATCATGGCACCCATGACCACAGAACGGAAGATTGCAGGCAACTAAGAGAGGAGGTAGCCCGGTTATTCAACAAAGGTCACCTTCGAGAATTTTTAAGCGATAGGGCTAAGAACCATTTTAAAAACAGTGATTTCGGCAAGCAAAACGAACAAGAAGAACCACAGCACGTCATTCACATGATCATCGGCGGCACCGATACCCTTCAGGGACCGGCGCTTAAACGCACTAAGACATCGATTGTGAGAGAAAAGCGGTCTCGAACTCAGGATTACACACCCATAGGAACTTTGTCCTTTAATGATGAAGATGCAGAAGGAGTCATACAACCTCATAACGATGCACCGGTAATATCCGTACTTATGAATAAAACTAAAGTTAAGCGTGTGTTAACTGATCTAGGTAGCTTGGCCAACATCATTAGATTGAAGGTCGTAGAACAACTCGGTTTAAAGGACCAGGTCGTACCTGCAACCCTGGTTATAAATGGATTCATTATGGCATGTAAAACCACCAAAGGCGAGATATTTCTAACGACAAACGTGGACGGGACCATCCAGGAAATGAAGTTCCACGTAATCGAAGGCGGCATTAGGTACAATGCCCTTTTTGGAAGGCCATGGATCCACAACATGAGAGCTGTTCCTTCGACCCTACTTCAGGTCCTTAAATTCCCAATATCGAGAGGGGTCAAAACAGTGTACGGAGAATAGCCAGCCGCAAGAGAAATGTTTGCCGTCGAGGAAGTGAATCCAATATCCTCGCCTTCGCCAGTAAAGGGATTGGGCTCAAAAGGGGAACGAGATACCAAATAGCAATCATAAACATCAGCTTTAACCCGACCATATAATCAAAAGATCGACGAAGATGATGATCAAATGATCCCTCGATCCTTCGTGATTCCCGATCATTTCGATGCTACCAAATCAACAATTGAGGAATTGGAGCAAGTCACACTAATCGAGCACTGGCCCGAACGCAAGGTATACCTGGGAACAGGGTTGACCCCCGAACGCAGGAAAACATTTATTCAATTTCTTATCGATAACATTGATTATTTTTCCTGGTCCCATTTAGATATAACAGGGATCCCGCCGGACATAACAACACATCGACTAAGCTTGGACCCTAGGTTCAGACCGGTGAAGCAAAAGAAAAGACCCCAGTCTGAGGTAAAGCATACATTCATAAAGGACGAGGTAACCAAACTTCTCAAGATAGGGTCCATTCGGGAGGTGAAATATCCCGAATGGTTAGCCAATGTAGTTGTAGTACCTAAAAAAGGGAACAAACTTAGAATGTGTGTAGATTATAAGGATTTGAACAAAGCATGCCCCAAAGATTCCTTTTCGCTGCCCAATATCAATCGCATGATCGATGGCACAGCCGGCCATGGGATCCTTACTTTTCTCGATGCCTATTCCGGGTATAATCAAATCTAGATGAACCCGGAAGACCAGAAAAAGACTTCATTTGTCACCAAATATGGAACATATTATTATAATGTGATGCTCTTCGGGCTAAAAAATACAGGAGCTACTTACCAACGCCTAGTAAATAAAATGTTCGAGGAACAAGTAGGTAAATCAATGGAAGTTTATATTGGCAACATGCTAGTTAAGTCCCTGCACGCAGAGGACCATTTGACCCATTAGCAGGAAACATTCGAGATTTTAAGGAAATACAACTTGAAGCTCAACCCCGAGAAATGTGCTTTCGGGGTCGTTTGGGCAAGTTCCTCGGCTTCATGGTGTCAAATCGGGGGATCAAGATTAACCCCGATAAAATCAAGGCCATTGAAGACATCACCATCGTGGACAGCGTGAAACGGTACAGAAGCTAACAGGACGGATTCCAGCCTTAGGCCGATTCATTTCGAGATCGTCAGATCGAAGTCACAAATTTTTCTCTCTACTTAAAAAGAAGAACGATTTCGCTTGGACCCCGGAATGCCAACAAGCATTAGAGGAATTAAAACGATATCTATCGATCCCACCACTACTTTATACTCCAAAAATAGACAAAAAATTTTGCTTGTATTTGGCAGTATCAAAAATCGCGGTAAGCGGTGTCCTAGTTCGAGAAGAGCAAGGTACGCAATTTCCCATTTATTATATAAGTCGAACCTTAGGAGAAGCAGAAACTAGATATCCGCACCTAGAAAAATTGACACTTGCACTGATAAACGCCTCTAGAAAGCTAAGACCATACTTTCAATGTCACCCTATATGCGTATTAACCACTTACCCGCTTCGTAATATTTTGCACAAACCCGAACTATCAGGCCGACTGGCCAAATGGGTCGTCGAACTCAGTGGGTACGATATCGAATATCAACCCCGTACGGCCATCAAGTCTCAAATTTTAGCGGACTTCGTGGCCGATTTCACGCCGACCCTCCTACCCGAAGTCGAAAAAGAACTCTTATTGAAATCGGGTACGTCATCGGGCGTATGGACCCTTTTTACGGGTGGAGCTTCGAACGTGAAGGGGTCCGGGCTAGGCATCGTTTTAAAGCCACCCACGGGTAACACTATTAGGAAATCTATCAAAACCACTAGGTTGACTAATAACGAGGCCGAGTATGAGGCCATGATTGCAAGTCTCGAGCTAGCTAAAAGCTTGGGAGAAGAAGTCATCGAAGCCAAGTGTGACTCTTTGATGGTGGTAAATCAAGTAAACAAAACCTTCGAAGTTCGAGGAGATAGAATGCAAAGGTATTTGGACAAACTGCATGTCACTTTGCACAATTTCAAAGAATGGGCTTTACATAATGTTCCACGAGAGCAAAACAGTGAGGCTGATGCACTTGCAAATTTGGGATCATCAATCGAGGAAGGCGAGATAAGCTCGGGTGTCATTCAACTATCGAGATCCGTGATCGAAGACGGTCATACCGAGATAAATTCTACGAGCTTAACCTGGGATTGGAGGAATAAATATATTGAATACTTAAAGAATGGAAAGCTCCCATCGGACCCTAAATATTCGAGGGCCCTACGAACCAAAGCTGCTCGATTCACATTAACTACAGATGGAACGCTATATCGAAGGACATTCTATGGACCATTGGCAGTATGCTTAGGTCCAAGAGACACCGATTACATCCTACGTGAGGTGCATGAGGGCACTTGTGGGAACCACTCCGATGCTGATTCATTAGTCCAAAAAATAATAAGGGCAGGGTATTATTGGATCGATATGGGCAAAGATGCAAAGGATTTTGTTCGAAAACGTGACAAATGTCAAAGGTTTGCACCAATGATCCATCAGCCTGGAGAGCAGCTTCACTTAGTCCTATCCCCATGGCCATTCATGAAATGGGGAATGGATATCGTCGGCCCTCTGCCATCGGCCCCAGGTAAAGCTAAGTTCATTTTATTTATGACTGACTATTTCTCTAAATAGGTTGAAGCACAGGCGTTCGTGAAAGTAAGAGAGAAATAGGTTATAGACTTTATCTGGGATCATATCGTATATCGATTCGGGATACCCGCTTAAATAGTGTGTGATAATGGGAAACGGTTTGTTGGCAGCAAAGTGACGAAATTCCTCGAAAACCACAAAATAAAGAGGATATTATCAACACCGTATCACCCCAGTAGGAACGGACAGGCTGAATAAACAAACAAAACTATCATTCAAAACCTAAAGAAGAGGCTGAACGACGCTAAGGGAAAATAGAGAGAAATCCTACCCGAAGTTCTTTGGACATATCGAACAACATCAAAATCTAGTACGAGGGCGAATGGTTCGAAGAGATTCGAGGAGAGCCCTTTCAGACATATCCCCTATCCCTTGGCTTCGATGGGAAGCATCTTCAATCTCCAACAACTCAAGGACTCCGCCCGAATCGCTCTCCGAAATATCCTCAGTTCGAGGCGAGGCCTTATGAACCACCATCGATCCAGCTGCCTGTGGAACGTCGGTGGTTTTCTTCGTTCGGGCCGCCAGCGCGGACCCATCATTTCCTTTTTCTTCCTCATCTTCATCCCTTAGACGCATAACTGATTCTACGGTCAAAGGAATGGTATTCTTGTTCGGCTTACGAGCCGTCCTCTTCTTCGGTTTTGGATCTTCGGGAACGAAGGCTCTTTTCCTCTTATTATCTCTCAACGGCTTTGGGACAGAGGCCGAAGCCTCTTTCTCGATGGACGAGGGCCTCAAAACCGCATCTTTGCCCACATCTACATATGAAATTTTTTACTAAAGTATATGGAAAACGTCTCGTTCGAACTACCAAAAGGTACGAGAAAGGGGCTTACCGTGAGTTTTTGCCTCCCATCGGCTCTTTGACAAATCACACCATAAGCGCTCGGAGTATGTGGAGGTCGAAGCCAAAGCTCGTACCGAGTTCTTGAGATCGGGAACTACTCCGGGTATCCAGGGAACCACTGCATCACAGAAAGAGGAATATCAGTGAGAAAAGAAATGAAAGGGCGAAATAGAAGGAAGTAACAACAGAATCACACTTACGTTTCATATTCCACTCCTCGGAAAACGGCATCTTTTCAGTCGGAATCAGGTCCGAAGTCCTTACTCGAACGTACCTGCCCATCCAGCCTCAATCCCTGTCCTCGTCAATGCTCGAGAATAGAGTCTTGGCAACCCGACGCTAAAGTTTTATTAACCCTCCTTAAAAAAGGCGAGGACGGTACAATCAGATGAGATGGTCGAGGGTGAACGACATCCCCTTGATTTTGTTCACACTACTACAAAAATGGCCTTTGGCGGCAATTAATTAGCGGCAATACGGCAATGGTCGCTAATAAATTCTTTAAGCTTAAATATTAACGGCATATGACCATTAGCCAGTAAAAGATATCCTTTTACCGGCAATAAAAATTAATAGCCACTAAAAATTACTAATTGAAATTAATCTTTTATTATTATAACTTTCCCTCCACAAAAAGAGAAACATCTTTCCCTCCAATCTTTTTGATACCTTTTATCGTTTCCCTTCCCAAATAGAAAACAATTAGAAAATAATTGAATCAGTTGAATCGACTGTCGCTGCCACAAAAACCTAACTCGCTGCTGCATCAACGACAGTGCGATTTACCGCGATTTACAGTGCGTCAACGGCAGTGCCCATCTTCTTCCCAGGTAAATTCTATTCTTTCCTTGTTAATTTCTCTTCTTCCAATCGATTTACAGTAAATCAGTTCCTTGCAATCGATTTACAGTAGATTTTGGATTGATGCTGGTCGATTGATTTACAATAGATTCTGTGTACATTAATCTGGTAATACTCCTCCAATTATTTTGGACAAGAATTATCGATTCCCTCCAATTATAAAATAATAGGAAAACAATTAGACAACAATCGAAAGGCATCTGTCGCTGTCGCCTGCCATAAACCTAACTCACTACTGCGTCAACAGCCTGCTGTAGTGCCCGTCCATCTTCTTCCCATGTAACTTCTCTTCTTCCCATGTTAACTTCTCTTCTTTTCCAATTAAATCAGTCGATTGCAATTGATTTACAGTAGATTTTGGATTGATGCTTGTCGATTGATTTACAGTAGATTCTGTATACATTAATATGGTAAAAGTCATGTTATATGGATTTTCTTATTTGGATGTAGAAAATCCTGATTTAGGAAATTTGTTTCGGCCGCTTATCTCTTATATCTAAATTTCTCCTATGTTATAAACCAATTTTTGGGAAAGAAACTCATATAGTTGCCGAGGTTAATGTTCGTTTACATGGGATTCGTGTTCTGTATGGAGCGATGTATGTAGCATGGACAAATATTTTCAGATCCTTTAATAAGCATGAACGCTCTTTGTTACTTTAAGAATGACCTTCAAATGGTGTAAAACAGGCCCTCGGCTATTCATATATTAGATTAAAATTTTTTAAGTGCTTAGATAAAGAATATAAATATATAGAGTACCGTTGAGATATCTTTCTGATTGCAAAATCTTTCTACTGCCAAGACTTATTCTTTTCCGTGTTAAAGGTCAATGTCATGGGTGTGAGGTTTGCTAGAGCAGCAGTTATGAATAATCTATAAATTAATGTACTATTGAGTTAAAAGAAATAGCATGCATGTAGTAATTTGTAAATGATTATGAACCTATACTTACTAGAACATTTAAGGTTATAGTTAGAGTAGTAGTACAGAATTTCATCCTTAAGAGAGGTAAATGACATTTGTAAATGACATTGACAATGAATGTGATTCTGAATAAGATAGGTAGAACTTATAGAGTATTCTTATTGCAAATGTTATTTGAGAACTTCTAGGTATTTTTTTAATGCAGAAATTTGAATAAATATACTTTTTGCTTTCAATTTGAGCCATTTTATAGAAGATGCATGTTAGTCGGCTATGGATTTTCCATGTTTGTATTGGTTGATTTTTGGTTAAATTGAGTGAATTTTTTGTGCTTTCTTTTAGTTATATTTTGCTAATTGTAGTCCTTGTACTGCATTATGCTAAGGTGCTATTATAATTGGACAATAGTTTTTGCTGGTGCATCAATTCCTTTTATCTCTTGAACTATATTTGTCGCAAGGCTTTGTTTGTATGCACGAATTTCTATTCATTTATTTTTCATAGCTTGAGATGAGGACGATGATTCCTCCTATATTGCGTGTGACCTGTTGATTGGTTGGAGTTAATCTGGTACTAGTATAACTTAATGCAGCTAGATAGTTTCTTTATTTTGAAAAAAGAAGTATGCAAACTAGATGTCGCAACCGACTAGTAGTTGAACAAGATGAAGATGAAGATGTGAGACCTTATATTGAGCACTTGATAGATGGTCAAAACTATTCTAGAGCCCAGCCATATATTGAGCAGTTGATGGATAGTCAGAACCACTCTGATGCCCAAGCACGTGATGGTCAATCTAATGAGTTGAATAGTGCTGATGGTGGCACTGAGATTAAACATGATGAAGATTTAGGTAATGCTTCTATAGTATTGCAATCTGATTATGTATAACATTAGATGATAGCTTTCATTTGCTAGTATGTGTAAATTTGGCTGAGTTTGTTCTTAACTAAAACAGTTGCTAATGCTTCAGTGTACTACTTTGGCCTTAGTGAACCTTCTGTTAGTTACGAGCTTTGTTAGTTAAAAACTTTGTTAGTTGTGGACTACTTTGTTGGGTAAAAGGGCCAACTCTCATGCAAAGGATAGGCTCACACACTACATGTAAAGGAGTAACGTTCTGTTAGTTGTGTCTGCATCTTCTGGTTGTGCTGCAAATTGTGAAACTAACACAACTTCATTATTAGGATCATGTGCCTGCTTTCTTTCATGTGATGATTCTTGATTTCCTACAGCCTTAACTTCAGCTCCAATATGAGCACTTTATTGTAATTCCTTGATATTGTTGTGATATTTATAGTAATACTCCTGCTTTGGTAGTCTCTTTCAACAACGTAATGTTAAAGTATCTGGAGTTAGAATTCTTGAAGTCACCACATTATTCGAATTTTTTTCATTCTAGGTAATTCTGAAGCAAAAAAGGTTCTTGGGCCTACTTTACTAAAAGATATTTGAAAACTTCTGCCGGGGAAGATAATTGATGTGCCGTTTAATAATCGTAACCAAGCTATTGGGAAAGAGGGTCGAAAGCTTGCTAGCTTTGTAGGAATTATTGCCAGAACTCAAGAGCTAACCTCTACATGTAGATGATTGGAGAAATTTTGACAAAGAGAAAAAGAAAAAATTAGTGGATTTTGTGAGGGTATGGAAAGTTATTATTATTATTATTATTATTATTATTATTATTTTGTGAACATGCTATTTATACATGATGTTATCTTCTAAATATTGGCTTTTATTTTTTCAGAAGAAGTTCTCTATCCCAAAACGTGAAGAAGTGTGGGTCTTAAAGTCACTAGGAAAGAAATGGAAAGATTACAAGTGCGAGTTAAAGGGTGAATATACGCCAAAATATAAGACTAAAGACGCATTACTGAAAAATAGACCAAGTCGCATACCAAGGGATCAATGGAGTGGTCTTGTATCTTATTAGCTTTCTGATAAAGCTATGGTATGAACTTTCAAAATTCTCCTAGTCTGCTCATTTTCATAGCGTTTTTATTTTAGTTATGCTCAATTTTATTTATGATTTATAAGATAAAGTTTTAATATTTCAATGACAGAGACGTACCCAAGCAAACGATGCCTCACATAGGAGGATCCAAAAGTATTGTTACCTTGATGAATGCGTAGGTAAACTTGTGAAAATTACAAACTATAATATTTTAAACCTTTTTTTGTCACGCATATCTGATATCATTTTTATTGTATTAGGCTGTAAATGGGATTGAGCCTACACGAGCAGAAATTTTCTTATTAACTCATAAAAAACGTAAGGATGGTTGGCCACTGGATGATGATTTTGTCAAGACAATCGTAAGATTTATTCTTTCTTTTATTTTGTTGGTTTGATGACTCCATCAAACAATGTGCATTTTTTCCTGCTCATGAGTTCCAAAATTGATTTATTGTGTATTCTATGGTTAGAAAATGATAAATGAAAGGATGAGCAATAGTGAGAGATCTACTAAGCAGCCTCCTCGTAGTGTTGCTTGGGAAGGCAATGTGTATTCTCAGGTGTTGGGAAATGAAAAAAGTCGGTATGTTCGTGGTTTAGGACTTGGTCCAACTCCTTCTCTTCTATGGGGTAGTAGGTCTTCCTTAGGAAATATTATTGCAGGTGATTCTTCTAATGAGGTTATACAAAGGTTAGAACAAAAGATAATCAAGTTAAAGGAGAAACAAAATGAAGAAATGAATATGATGAAACAAAATCAGGAGATGATACAATCAGAATTACTCCAAATGAGACAACTCATGCGCAAATATGCTCCTGATGCATCTATGCCTTAAAGTAGCAATGGCACCTCAGGTGAACAAGTAACTCCATTTCATAAGCTTTAGACATTTTAAATAAAATTCTAATTATGTAAAAGTATTGTTATCTAATATATTAATATTTATTAGATCCCTGATGTCAATAGTGGACATGAATGAGTACCACAAACATCAAATATACCTAGTGTTGCTGAAAATGCTCAACCTTCTCATGGTACTACTCATCTTTGTCCTTCGTCGCTATTGTTTGAGTTTTCCTCCTTCGATTTTTATTAATTTGTTTTTGTATTTAGACTTACCTTGGATGCTTCTTGCTTTTTATATTTCTCCCACTGTTGTTGATGTCGCAAAGGTTGTGAGAATATTTAGAAGTACAAGACACACTAGCATGTATTGAATATTTCGATTATAGCCTGCCTAGGAGTTTCCTTCTTGTAAACAAGGAAAGAAAGTAGCAGACAAATTTAAATATATTAGTTATGTGCCATTTAAGTTTTTCTTTTTTGATAGGTTTTTAGTTCTATGTCCTGCACTTTTGCGCATAGTTGGCCTTGCACTGTTTGCTCCAAAATTCGTGTGACCTCCAGTTGCAAATCGATGAAGTTTTTACATGAGGCCAAACCCAGGATATTGAATTAATGAAATGCATTGCGTTCTTGCTCCTCACTCCACCCATTATACCCATCTTTTGGATCCAAAGTCCAGTACCTCGTGAGATTTCCACGCTTAAAATTCTGGGCAGCCATCTCTTGCGTTTCAAATCTTGTGATGCACCTGTTGTGGATGAAATGCCTGTTGTTTGTACCATGATATTCAACACATTAGAGTATTGGATCTTCAGCATTTCATTCCTATGTGTGAGGGCCAAGGCAAGGCTGTCCAGTTTCAGTTTCTCCCTTTCAAACCTTGATTCCAAGCTTGATTTGTTCATATCTTCCTTCCAGTTGTGCTGCATCGTTAAGTTATTCTGAATATTCTGAAAATGCATTCGATAAATTGCCATGTCACTGCATTTTAATTTTACTGCTGCATGACTCTTGATGATCCCACACCATTGTAGCATTGTTTCCACCAGTGATAACCCATAACTGCTTGATGTAATCCACACGATCCATGCTTGTGCCTATGTTTAAATTCCTTTCAATGGAATGATCACACAATCTAGTAGCACACATTGAATCTCTATTAAAACATAGGGGTTGAAAACAATATCTTTTCCTACAAAAATGAAAACATCGTTAAGTAAAACAAGTGTCTCCATATTCTCCTCCAGTAGGACTTGAATATGAAGACAATAGCTTCCTCATCCTTTCTTCATTCTCCAAGTTCTGATAATTCCCATCCAAACTATTTCTTCCACCCTTATCCGTAAATAGGGGCATTGTAACTTATCACTATTGACCATCCTTTTCCCTTGTACCTCCAGTTGCGCAAAACTATTAGCCTCACAATTCCAATTAGCCAGTGCATAGTTAGCTAAATAGTCCGCCAATTTGTTGCCTTCTCGCATTATATGTGTTATATTGCTATGACAACACCTCATGATCTCCTTGTTCTCCTCCACCTATGCATTTACTGACCAAGGTGCATCCCATGTACCATCAATCACCTTCTTCATCATTAATGAATCTGTTTGCATTGAGATATGGTTGTAACCATGCATTGAGTTCATTTGGTCAGTAACTATTTCTGCATCTCCCCTTCTCTGACAAATGATGATGCTACGCCTAGCATCAGGTACTTGGGCTAATAATTCAAGTGAATCACAACTAGACTATGTTTTGTTGTAAATTGCTTTCTTAATTGGAATTGTCTTGGTTTATGCTTCTAGCTTGTGCATACAAAATTGTATTTTTCCTGCCAAATGTTAGGGACCGAGTGTCATCTTAATTGTCTGATGTAACTGCAGTGTCAAAATGTTAGATGGTTGGCACGTGCAAGTTCTTTGAACGCTGCATTTAAACCTGTTAGTTGAGCATTACATTCTCTCAAGCTTACTATCTATTCAGCTTCATTGAGCATTACTTCCTGCTCCCTTAATTCATCTTTGAGTGCTGGTGATCTCGATGTATTCATTGAATTGAATCAGTGAGTTGAGTCGAGCTTCTTGATTGAATTCTGGTTTGAATTGAGTGTTGGTTCGACTATCTGCTGCTAAGAAGATTGTTGGATTGAAGAATAAAACTGGTTTTACTAAGTTTCAGTAGGTAGTTGTTGAAGTTTGGGTTCAGAACAAAAGTTTGATCAGCTGAGTTCAGTCTTCTTAATTCTTCAGCAGTTTATTTCTTAATTTGCACCACTGCAGTATCTTAGTAAAGTGTGGACTGTTTTGAGTTGGAAAATGAAATCTCCAAGTGTTTGAACTAGGTTTGGCTACCAGCTGTGCACCAGTCTTATACCAGGCCTTTGATTGAATGACCTTATAGTAGAAGGACTCCCTAGTGCCCCCAACCAGTACCTTGTTTCCATGTTTTTTCCCATCACGACGCATGTGGTGGAATTTTTGGGTCGTGACAATATTGTTCCATCATGTTAAATAAATCTGGCCACCTATGAGGGATGTTCTGAATACCTGGCTTCCTTAATTTGATGAGAGACTGCATAGTGGAGGACATCTGATAAATAACCTTAATTTGATGAGAGACTGCATAGTGGAGGACATCTGATAAATAACCCTGCTGACAGTCGCTTTAAGTTTACTTTATTTTCCCTTTTTCCCTGTTTGTTCTAATCAATTTGATTGAAATGTTCATATTTTAGCTTAGTTGTTTTTGCTTATAGATGTTAGGTGAGGGAGTTGGCTACTCTAACAGTTATGGAATCTTCAAGTTATTTTTACACATTATACTTTATCTTTTGACACAATTATTTTATAATTTTAGGTCATACCGTCTGATGTTGGATAATTTAGCAGGTGAAAGATTTCAAAATGATAAAAAGTTGCGGAAATCATTTGAAGACCATCATTCGTCTGGATTAGTAATATAATGACATTAACTATTTAGTCTAAATAATATATTTTTATGTTTTAAGTTACTGTGATATTAATATTTTTGATTAGTACTTCCTTTTGTTTGTTAAGATTAATGAGATATATTATGTTTTTTTGAATTAATATTAATATATTTTATTATTTGAGTCATATTATGTACGAATGTAGTAATTATTATTAATTGTGGCTAAACTATTTATAATTGATGTAAAACAATTGTTGTTAAAGATATTGACTTTTAGCGGCAATTTAGTTAAACATATTAGCCATTATAATGGAAGCTAAAAGGGCAAACTAAGATGTTTTCTAAAGGGATACTATGGACATTTTAATTGCCACAAAATAATTGCCATTAAAGATGTGAACTTTTAGTGACAATTATTTTTAATTTAGCGGCTATAAAAATAGATGCTAAAGAAGTATAATTAGCTGTTTGGATTGGATTTAGTAGCCATTATAATTGCCATAAATAATTGCCCTTAAAGATGCAAATTTTTAGCGGCAATTATTTTGAATGTAGCGGCTATAATAATGAACGCTAAAGAAGTATAATTAGCCGTTTTGGATTGGATTTAGTAGCCATTATAATTGCCGCAAATAATTGCAGTTAAAGATAATAATTTTTAGTGGCAATAAAATATACCGTTTACCAGCTTTTGCGAGAAAAGCCGCTAAAGGCTTTGCCGACCCCGGTTTCAACTGCAAAAGACTAATGGCCGGTAAAAGATCTAGCGGCTATTATTATTGCCGCTAAAGCCATTTTGTATTGCTGCTAAAGATCTTATTTGTAGTAGTGTCACAAAGTATCGAATCAAAATAACGATCCGCCAAAAAGAAAGATGAAACTGACCTAGGGTTATTTGGTATTGACGGCAGAAGTCACTAATAACGGAATCGAGGGGACCTAACGTGAAAGGGTAAGTATACACACTTAAAAACCCTTTCACGTAAGTGGTGATATCTTCGTCAGAAGAAGGGATTATTATTTCTTCACCCTCCCAATTGCAATCGTTTTTCAGCTGTTTGAGGTGCCTCTCAGTTATCGAACACATGTACCTCGATACTGGCTCACATCGGCCGGGAACCGACGAGCCTTTATCGACCTTAAAATCAGAGGTAAGAACACATGCCCCAAGAACGCACTCCTCAGGTCGTGGCTCTACCGGTGTTTTGTTGGCGACAGACTGTGAAGATGAAGCTTTCTCTTTCTAAGGAATGGTTTGTGATGTTTTCACCATTTTCGAATTTAAAGGTCAAGAATAGAAGAAAATGACAAAGATTTGGTAATTTTGAAGAAGGGCTTTTGCAAAGAGGAATCACAGATTTGCGAATAAACTCAGAGGGTACGAAAAACAACTTGGAAAATTTGGAAGATTGAAGATGTAAAAATGGTAAATGGTAAAAGGAAGGGCTATTTATAGATTAAAGCAATGGCGTTTCAATGTCAGCGGTGGCCGACCACCGTCTGACATACATTAAATGCCTTAAAAAACTAAATCGACGGACAGCTATCACGTGCGTCATAATCGAGCCCAATGTGAACGTCAGCTTATAATCTAATTGAGCCATTAAGAAATCATATCGTTTCTCACCACATCCTTCCCGAGAAACGAGAGGACTATTTGTATATGGTCGAAATAGATTTAGGCCTTCGTACGATTGATCAAGGTCAAAACATAATAGATCGAAGAAAGACTTCGTAATATCGAGATGGGTTCCGAATATGGTACAAACAAGCTTTGGATTCCAGGTATAGGTCAAACACCGAGTTCGAAGTCATCATCGAGCTCGGGTTCGGATCGAACTATGATGAGATGATTTCGAGCTTAAGGGGCAGAGGCCTACCGGGATCGAGTCCGAATCATCACCTGACCCCAAGTTCGTATCGAGCTCTAGAAGCACTACTGACCGGCACCGAGGCCGATCGAGCTCGAGCCCACAGACAAGAGCCGTTGCAAACACACTAAGGGAGAGAATCTCGGCGGGAATAAGAAAAAACTGATTTATCATGGACTCTCTACTATGTATTTTTAATTATATCTAAAGTAGGATCCTCCACTATAAAGAGCATGACTACATTTATGTACAGGGTAGCTTTTTGCTTACATTGTAATTCAAGCACCATACTCTCCTATTGTGATGACCTAAAAGGTCATTTTATGTTTTAGAACTCGAATATGCGCTCTTAAGAATTAAAAATCTCATTTTTACCCTCCTCGTTTTGTGTACGCAGTCCGGGCAATTTTCCGGAAAGCTTTTATGTTCAAAACTAATGAAAATAAGAATTTTTGCCTTAAAAGTTAATTTTAGTTGACTTTGGTCAACATTTTTAGTAAACGGGCCCGGATCCGTATTTTTGACAGTCCCGGTAGGTCTGTATCAAATTATAGGACCTGGGCATAGCCCAAAATTGAATTCGGAGGTCCCTAGTTTGAGTTATGAATTTTTGATGAAAATTAAAAGTTTGAAAATTATTTATTTTTAAGAATTTATTGATATTTGGTATTGTTAGTATCGGGTCCGTATTTTGATTTCGGAGCCCGGTACAGGTTCATTATGATATTTAAGACTTGTCTAAAATTTGGTGAGAAACGAAGTTGATTTGACGTGATTCGGACGTCCAGTTGAGAAAATAGAAATTTTAAAGTGGTCTTGAGAATTTCATATGATTTGGTACTAAATTCGTAGTTCTTAGTGTTATTTTGGCGATTTGATCGCGCGAGCAAGTTCGTATGATGTTTATAGAGTTGTGTGCATGTTTGGTTTGGAGCCCCGAGGGCTCGGGTGAGTTTTGGATAGGCTACGGAGTAATTTGGACTTACAAAAATAGTTGGTGTGCTTCAGCTGTGTTGCAGGTCTCAGACCTCGCCAATGTGAGGTCAGGGTTGGAATATGCAATCACAAATGAGGTCGCATTTGCGAATTTCTCATCGCAAATGCGAAGAGAAGCTGGGCCAGCCTGTGTTCGCAATTGCGAACGTTTCTTCGCATTTGCGAAGGGAGTCTGGGAGGGGTATGGATCGCAAATGCGATCTTTTGTCCGCATTTGCGAGGTCAGTGATCGCAATTGCGACACTTTCCTCGCATTTGCGAAGGGCAGAAGGATTGTGAAGGCTTCGCAATTGCGAGCTTTGCATTTGCGAAGATCATGTCGCAAATGCGACGTTTGCAGCAGAACAAAATCTAAGGTTTTCATGGTAGAATTAGGGGTTTTGGGTGGAAACTAGGGATTGCGGAAATTTGGGGGTTTAGACCTCAATTTGAGGTCGGAATCCAAAACCAATTATATATTCGGGCTCGGGGTGAATGGGTAAATGGATTTTGGTCCGAACCTCGGGTTTTGACCAAGCGGGCCCGGTGGTCGATTTTCGACTTTTTGGAGGGAAGTTTTAATTTATGCAATATAATTGATTCCTTTAGAAATATTTGATATTATTGAGCCATTTTTTAATAGATACGAGTGGTTTGGAGGTGAATTCCAAAGGAAAAGCTGTGATTGAGAATTAAGTGGCCTTCCGAGCGAGGTAAGTGTTGTGTCTAACCCTGACTTGAGGGAATTAGGAACCTTAGATTACTTGCTAAGTGAAATTCATGTGAGCGGCGTATATGTGAGGTGACGAGTATTTATGCGCCGCCAATTTACCTGTTTTCCATGTTTCTCAGTTTTCTTATATTGTCTCATTCCTATGCCTAATTGCGATGTGTTATACAAGTGTTGTTCAATTGATCGCCATTATCTTGTTTACGGATTTTCTGGTGATAATTGAGTTTTTATTTCTAAGTTGAGATTGATGTTATAGAACCAAATGTGGAAGTAAACTTTGTACTTGCTATTCTATCTCCCTATTGTTATTTATGCATTGCATTATGGTAAGGGAGAGTGTTAATGCACGGAGGGTGATGCCGTGCCTAATTGTGAGTGTTAATTCATGAAGGTTAATGCCGTGCCATATTGTGAGTATTAATGCACGAAGGGTGATGTCGTGCCATATTGTGAGTATTAATGCATGAAAGGTAATGCTGTGCCATATTGTGAGTATTAATGCACGAAGGGTGATGCCGTGCCATATTGTGAGTGTTAATGCACAGAGGGTGATGTCGTGCCATGATATGAGAGTTAATGCACGAAGGGGGATGCCATGCTTTTTATTAATTTTATGGTGAGATTGAGAGTAAAAACACGAAGGGTGATATCGTGCATGTTTCCTTACTGTATTCACTATTCCTGTTGATTCATGGTATATTGACTGCTCCGGTGATCATCCTGTTGTAGTTCTTTATCTTGTATTCCCCTCACTATGTTTCCCTCCCGACAATTCCTGTTTATTTCCTCATTTCTGTTATTTGTATATACACTGTTAAATTGTACAAGTTGATTTGTAGGTGCCTTGCCTTAGCCTCGTCACTACTTCGTCGAGGTTAGGCTCGACACTTACCAGTACATGGGGTCGGTTGTACTGATACTGCACTCTGTACTTTCTGTGCATATTTTTGATACCGGCTTCGGTTGATTGAGATTTTGCTATTGGTTCGCTATCCGGAGACTCAAGGTAGATCTGTCGGCGTTCACAAACCTTGAAGTCCTCGTCTATCTTTTCTGTTCTATTGTTTCTTCCATTTAGACAGTTGTATTTCTTTCTGACTATTACTTGTAGAAAATTCTAGAATGCTCGTGAATTGTGACTCCAGATCCGGGTGGTAGTAATTAATATCGTTTTATGATATTCTGCGCTTATTATATTTCATCTTAGTTAATTATTGTTAATTAATGAATGAAAATAGGGAATTGGTTTAATGATTCTCTAACGTTGGCTTGCCTAGCAAGTGAAACGTTAGGTGCCATCACGGTCCCGTCGGTGGGAAATTTCGGGTCGTGACAGTTGGTATCAGAGCACTAGGTTGCCTAGGTCTCACGATTCACGAGCAAATTTAGTAGAGTTTGGAGGATTGGTACGGAGACGTTTGTGCTTATCTTCCAGAGGCTATGAAGTTTAGGAACAAGTTCCACTTCTATTCTTCTCTGTCGTGCGATTTTGCTTTCTCAATGCTAATTGAACTCTTCTACTCTTATTCTCTCGCAGATGACGAGAACACGTACCGCTTCCTCAGCTGAGCAGCAGCCAGAGCCTCTAGTGGCAACTCCTATGCGAGGCAGAGGTCGAGGCCGAAGCCGTGCCAGAGGCCGAGGCAGGGGCAGGGCTCAGCCTAGGGCCCGAGCAGCAGCCCCAATAGTGGAGTCTCAGATAGAGCTTGGCGAGGAGGTTCCAGCCCAGACTGTTCCTGCCGGACCAACTCAAGTTCCGGAGGGGTTCATTGCTACCCAGTACTTCGGGATGCTTTGGTCCGTTTGGTGGGCCTTATGGAGAGTGCGGCCCAGACTGGCGCATTTACCATGGTACCAGCAGTCTCTCAGGCTGGAGGAGGAGCCCAGACTCTTTACCACTCCCTCTCCGGAGCAGATAGCTCCCCAGTATCAGGCTCCAGCAGCTCAGCCAGTCGGATTAGTTCAGCCAGTTATTGCGGCACAGGTCGGAGATGGGCCAGCTATGTCTTCTGAGGCTTTATAGAGATTGGACAAGTTTACCAAGCTCTTTCCTGTTCACTTCAGTAGTGCTTTTTCAGAGGATCCCAGGAGTATCTTGACAGCTATCACGAGGTTCTACGAAACATGGGTGTAGTGGAGATTAATGGGGTCGATTTTGCTACATTTCAGATGACTGGTACCGCCAAGAAATGGTGGAGAGATTACTTGTTGACCAGACCAGCTGGGTCACCTGATCTTACTTGGGACCAGTTCTCTCAGCTCTTCATAGAGAAGTTTATGCCTATTACATTGAGAGAGGAGAGTCGCCGTCAGTTTGAGCGTCTCCAACAGGGCAGTATGACTGTTACTTAGTATAAGACCTGTTTTATAGTTTTGGCCCGTCTTGCCATTCTTATGCTTCCCACCGAGAGAGAGGGTGAGGAGG
The DNA here is from genome assembly GCF_000715075.1 of Nicotiana tabacum. Classification (NCBI taxonomy): domain Eukaryota; kingdom Viridiplantae; phylum Streptophyta; class Magnoliopsida; order Solanales; family Solanaceae; genus Nicotiana; species Nicotiana tabacum. The sequence continues at coordinate 107,475,386 of NC_134081.1, read as the reverse complement.
TTTATTGATAGACTTGCTCAGCCTATCAGATTTCAGATGGCTAAGGAGACTAGGAGTGAGATTTCTTTTCAGGCGGCTGCTAATGTCGCTAGACGGGTCAAAATGGTTCTTACTCAGGGAGGTCAGGGGTTTGACAAGAGACCTCGTCATTTCGGTGAATTCAGCGGTGCCTCACCTAGAGGCAAGAGTACTTTTGGTAGAGGCCATCCTCCCAGGCCGTTTCATTCAGCGCTCCAGGCATCCCACGGTGCCTCGGGTGGTCGTGGCCCTTAGAAGCATTATTCCGACCAGCTAGCCTATAGTGCACCGCTAGCTCCTATTAGTGCACCCCCACTCCAGAGTTATCAAGGTGGTTATTCGGGTCGACATGGTCATTTTCAGGGTCAGCAGTCACCGCAACCGAAGCTATGTTATACTTGTGGTGATCTGAGACACATTGCTAGATTTTTCCCTCAAGCAACGGGCAACTCACAGCATCAGAGTTCTCGTGCCATGGTTCCGGAACTAGTTGCTACACCACCTGCTCAGCCAGTCAGAGGCAGGGGTCAGGCAGCCAGAGGTAGGGGCCAGACAGTTAGAGGTAGAGGTCAGGCCGTTAGAGGTGGAGACCAGCCGGTTAGAGGCTATCCCAGGGACATAGTTCACGGTGGTGGGGCCCAGCCTCGATGTTATGCTTTCCCAGCCATGCCTGAGGCTGAGTCATTTGACGCTGTTATCACAGGTACTATTTCAGTTTGCAGTAGAGATGCTTCAGTTCTATTTGATCCGGGATCTACTTACTCCTATGTGTCATCCGATTTTGCTTCCTATTTGGTTGTGCCCCGTGATTCTTTGAGTGCTCCTGTGTATGTGTCCACACCAGTAGGAGATTCTATTGTTGTAGATCGTGTTTATCGTTCGTGTGTGATTGCCATTAGGAGAATTGAGACTCGTGTAGATCTTCTACATCTTGACATGGTTGATTTTGATGTCATACTGGGTATGGATTGGCTATCACCTTATCATGTTATATTAGATTGTCACGCCAAGACGGTGACCTTAGCCTTGTAGGGGTTGCCTCGATTAGAGTGGAGAGGGAATCTTGGCCATTCTGCCAGCAAGCTTATCTCTTATGTGAAAGCTCGACATATGGTCGAAAAGGGGTGCCTAGCTTATTTGGCTTATGTCCGCGATTCTAGTGCGGAGGTTCCTTTCATAGATTCGGTGCTGGTTGTTCGTAAGTTTCCAGAGGTGTTTCCTGCAGACCTGCCGGGGATGCCACCCGACAGGGATATTAATTTCTACATTGATCTGGCTCCGGGCACTCAGCCTATTTCCATTCCTCCATATTGCATGGCCCCGCCAGAGTTGAAAGAATTGAAGGAGCAGTTGCAAGATTTGCTTGATACGGGCTTCATTAGACCTAGTGTCTCGTCCTGGGATGCACCCGTGTTGTTTTTGAAGAAGAAATATGGATCGTTGAGGATGTGTATAGATTATCGGCAGTTGAACAAATTCACCATCAAGAACAAGTACCTATTGCCGAGGATTGATGATTTATTTGATCAGCTACAGGGTGACAAGGTGTTTTCAAAGATTGATTTGAGATCTGGCTACCATCAGTTGAGGATTAGGGCATCCGATGTTCCTAAGACAGCTTTTCGGACTCGGTATGGGCATTATGAATTTCTAGTGATGTCATTTGGGTTGACAAATGCCCCAGCATCATTCATGGATTTGATGAATCGGGTGTTCAAACCCTACTTGGATTCCTTATTGGTTGTGTTTATTGATGATATCTTGATCTACTCCCACAGTCGAGAGGAGCATGAGCAGCACCTTCGGATCATTCTTTAGACTCTGAAAGACAGCCAGTTATATGCTAAGTTCTCAAAATGCGAGTTTTGGTTGCGTTTAGTTGCTTTCTTGGGTCACGTTGTATTAGTAGAGGGTATTCAGGTGGATCCTAAGAAGATTGAGGTAGTTCAGAACTGGCCTAGACCCACATAAGCTACAGAGATCCGTAGTTTCCTGGGTTTGGCGGGCTATTACCATCGATTTGTGGAGGGGTTTTCATCCATAGCAGCCCTGCTGACCATATTGACCCAGAAGGGTACCCCATTTAGGTGGTCAGACGAGTGTGAAGCGAGCTTTCAGAAGCTCAAGACTGCTTTGACCACGGCACCAGTGTTGGTGTTACCCGCAGGTTCAGGATCTTATACAGTATATTGTGACGCATCTCGTATTGGTCTGGGTACGGTATTAATGCAGGGTGACAAGGTTATTGCATATGCTTCGCGGAAGCTGAAGGTTCACGAGAAGAATTACACTGTTCATGATCTAGAGCCGGCAACCATTGTTCACGCGCAGAAGATTTGGAGGCACTATCTTTACGGCGTGCCATGTGAGGTATTCACTGATCATCAGAGCTTGCAGTATTTGTTCAAGTAGAAGGAACTCAATTTGAGGCAGAGGAGGTGGCTGGAGCTATTGAAAGACTATTAAATATCACCATATTGTATCATCCCGGGAAGGCCAATGTGGTGGCCGATACTTTAAGTAGAAAGTCAGTCAGTATGGGTAGCCTTGCATATATTCCAGTTGGTGAGATACCACTTGCATTGGATGTTCAGGCCTTGGCCAACCAGTTCGTGAGGTTAGATATTTCTGAGCCCAGCCGTGTTCTAGCTTGTTCAGTTGCTCGTTCTTCCTTGTTTGAGCGCATCAAAGATCGGCAGGATGACGATCCTCATTTACTTTTCCTTAGAGACACAGTGTGACACGGTGGTGCCAAGCAGGTTACTGTTGGAGATGACGGAGTTTTGAGGATGCGGGGTCGTATTTATGTGCCTAATGTGGATGGGCTTCGTGAGTTGATACTTGAGGAGGCTCACAGTTCTCGGTATTCTATTCACCCGGGAGCTGCTAAGATGTACTAGGACCTGCGGCAACATTATTGGTGGTGGAGGATGAAGAAAGATATAGTTCCTTACGTAGCCCGGTGCCTAAATTGTCAGCAGGTAAAATATGAGCATCAAAGACCCGGGGGTTTGCTTTAGCAGATGGAGATTTCCTGAGTGGAAGTGGGAGCGTATCACTATGGAATTTGTTGTTGGACTCCCACAGACTCAGAGGAAGTTCGACGCCGTATGGGTTATTATGGATAGGCTGACTAAGTCAGCGCACTTCATTCCTGTGGCAGTTACCTATTCCTCAGAGCGGTTAGAAGAGATTTATATTCGTGAGATCGTCCATCTTCACGGTGTGCCCGTGTCCATTATATCTGACCGAGGTATGCAGTTTACCTCACATTTCTAGAGGGCCGTACAGCGTGAGTTAGGCACGCGAGTGGAGTTGAGTACAACATTTCATCAACAGACAGACGGACAGTCAGAGCGCACTATTCAAATATTGGAAGATATGCTCCGTGTTTGTGTTATAGACTTTGGAGGTTCTTGGGATCATTTCTTGCCACTTGCGGAGTTTGCTTATAATAATAGCTACCAATCAAGCATTCAGATAGCTCTATATGAGACATTATACGGAAGGCGATGCCGATCGCCAGTTGGTTAGTTTGAACCGGGAGAGGCTCGGTTGTTGGGTACCGATTTGGTACAGGATGCCTTGGATAAGGTCAAGATTATTCAGGATCGACTTCGCACAGCTCAATCTAGGAAAAAGAGTTATGTCGACCGTAAAGTTCATGATATTGCATTCATGGTTGGAAAAAGAATATTGCTCCGGGTTTCACCTATGAAAGGTGTAATGAGGTTCGGAAAGAAGGGCAAGTTGAACCCTAGGTATATCGGACCCTTTGAAATTCTTGAAAGGGTGGGTAAAGTAGCCTACAAGCTTGCATTACCACCTAGTTTATCAGCGGTTCATCCGGTGTTCCATGTGTCTATGCTATGGAAATATCATGGTGACCTGACCCACGTGTTAGATTTCAGCTCTGTCCAATTGGACAAGGATTTGACTTACGAGGAGGAGCTGGTGGCTATTCTAGCCCGGCAGGTTCGCTAGTTGAGATCAAAGAGTTACCCTTCAGTTCGAGTACAGTAGAGAGGTCAACCTATTGAGGTAGCTACTTGGGAGTCCGAATCCGATATGCGGAGTAGATATCCCCACCTTTTCACCAGCCCAGGTACTTTTCTATGTCCGTTCGAGGACGGACGGTTGTTTTAGAGGCGGAGATTGTGATGACCCAAAAGGTCATCTTATGTTTTAGAACTCGAATCTGCGCTCTTAAGCCTTAAAAATTTTATTTTTACCCTCCTCGATTTGCGTGCACAGTCCGGGTAGGTTTCCGAGAAGCTTTTATGTTGAAAACTAATGAAAATAAGAATTTTTACCTTAAAAGTTGATTTTAGTTGACTTCGGTCAACATTTATGGTAAACGAGCTTGGATCCGTGTTTTGACGGTCCCGGTAGGTCCGTATCGAATTATGGGACCTGGGCATATGCTTAGCATTGAATTCGGAGGTCCCTAGCTTAAGTTATGAATTTTTGATGAAAATTAAAAGTCAGGAAATTATTTATTTTTAAGAATTTATTGATATTTGGCTTTGTTAGTATCGGGTCTGTATTTTAGTTCCGGAGCCCGGTACAGGTTCATTATGATATTTAAGACTTGTTTGTGAAATTTGGTGAGAAACGGAGTTGATTTGACGTGATTCGGATGTCCAGTTGAGAAGATAGAAATTTTAAAGTGTTCTTGAGAATTTCATTTGATTTGGTACTAAATTCGTAGTTCTAGGTGTTATTTTGGCGATTTGATCGCGCGAGCAAGTTCGTATGATGTTTTTAGACTTGTGTGCATGTTTGGTTTGGATCCCCGAGGGCTCTAGGAGGGGTACGGATCGCAAATGCTATCTTTTGTCCGCATTTGCGAGGTCAGTGATCGCAATTGCAACACTTTCCTCGCATTTGCGAAGGGCAGCAGGATTGTGAAGGCTTCGCAATTGCGATAGCCCCTTCGCAATTGCGAGCTTCGCATTTGCGAAGCTTAGGTCGCAAATGCGACGCCTGCAGCTGAACAAAATGACTTTTGGACGGGAATTTTCATTCATTTCCCAAATTTTCAAGACCTAAAATACAAGAGGCGATTTTCCAAAGACCATCTCTTCCCCAAATTATAGGTAAGTGATTCAAAACTGGTTTCTTTCAATCTTTCACTATATTTTACAAGATTTCAACCTAAAATCTAAGGTTTTCATGGTAGAATTAGGGGTTTTGGGGAGAAACTAGGGATTTCGGAAATTTGGGGATTTAGACCTCAATTTGAGGTCGGATTCCAAAACCAATTATATATTCGGGATCGGGGGTGAATGGGTAAATGGATTTTGGTCCGAACTTCGGGTTTTGATCAAGCGGGCCCGATGGTCGATTTTCGAGTTTTTGGAGGAAAATTTAATTTATGCAATATAATTGATTCCTTTAGAAATATTTGATATTATTGAGTCATTTTTGAATAGATACGAGTGGTTTGGAGGTGAATTCCAAATGAAAAGCTGTGATTGAGAATTAAGTGGCCTTCAGAGCGAGGTAAGTGTTGTGTCTAACCCTGACTTGAGGGAATTAGGAACCTTAGATTACTTGCTAAGTGAAATTCATGTGAGCGACGTATATGTGAGGTGACGAGTACTTATGCGCCGCCAATTTACCTGTTTTCCATGTTTCTCAGTTTTTCTTATATTGTCTCATTCCTATGTCTAATTGCGATGTGTTATACAAGTGTTGTTCAATTGATCGTCATTATCATGTTTACGGATTTTTTTGGTGATAATTGAGTTTTTATTTCAAAGTTGAGATTGATGTTATGGAACCAAATGTGGAAGTAAGGTGTGTACTTGCTATTCTATCTCCTTGTTGTTATTTATGCATTGCATTATGGTAAGGGAGAGTGTTAATGCACGAAGGGTGATGCCATGCTTAATTGTGAGTGTTAATGCACGAAGGGTGATGCCGTGCCATATTGTGAATATTAATGCACGAAGGGTGATGCCGTGCCATATTGTGAGTATTAATGCATGAAGGGTAATGTCGTGCCATATTATGAGTATTAATGCACGAAGGGCGATGCCGTACCATCTTGTGAGTGTTAATGCACGGAGGGTGATGCTGTGCCATGATATGAGAGTTAATGCACGGAGGGTGATGCCGTGCCGTTTCTATTAATTTTATGGTGAGATTGAGAGTAAAAGTACGAAGGGTGATGCCGTGCATTTTTTCTTACTGTATTCACTATTCCTATTGATTCATGGTATATTGACTGCTCCGGTGATCATCATGTTGTAGTTCTTTATCTTGTATTCCCCTCAGTATGTTTTCTTCCCGACAATTCCTGTCTATTTCCTCATTTCTGTTATTTATATATACACTGTGAAATTGTACAGGTTGATTTGTAGGTGCCTTGCCTAAGCCTCGTCACTACTTCGTCGAGGTTAGGCTCGACACTTACCAGTACATAGGTTCGGTTGTACTGATACTGCACTCTGCACTTTCTGTGCATATTTTGATACCGGTTCGGGTTGATCGAGATTTTGCTATTGGTCCGCTGTCCGGAGACTCAAGAAAAATTTTTGTCGGCGTTCACAGACCTTGAAGTCCTGCCTATCTTTTTTGTTCTACTGTTTCTTCCATTTAGACAGTTATATTTCTTTCTGACTATTACTTGTAGCAAATTCTAGAATGCTTGTGAATTGTGACTCCAGATCCGGGGGTAGTAATTAATACAGTTTTATGATATTCCGCGCTTATTATATTTCATCTTAGTTAATTATTGTTAATTACTGAATGGAAATAGGGAATTGGTTTAATGATTCTCTAACGTTGGCTTGCCTAGTAAGTGAAATGTTAGGCGCCATCACGGTCCCGTCGGTGGAAAATTTCGGGTCGTGATACCTATATTCAAGAGTTATTCTTTAAAACTTCATTAATTGATTCATCTTGCTTATTTTTAGAAATCATCTTCTTTCCAACCTTGTTTATTTTGCATTCTTTGCAATCCATATTTGATATTTCTATTTATCCTTACGCATTGTATTAAGCTATACCACATATCCTTAGAACTACATACAAATTTAACTCTATCCGTTTTCCAGGTAAACAATATATAGAAATCATGAGTTCAAACAGGAAAGCGTGGATAGTAGCAGCCAGTGTTGGAGCAGTGGAAGCTTTAAAAGATCAAGGTTTCTGTAGGTGGAATTACCCTTTTGAGGTCCGTTGTTCAGCACACAAAGAATAACATGAGATCTTACTCTCAAGCTAAGAAGCTTTCTACTTCTTCTTCCTCACTGATTGCAAGGAGCGACAAGGCAAAACAATCTGAAGAATCTTTGAGGAAAGTTATGTACTTGAGCTGTTGGGGTCCCAACTGATCATTTTTTCCAAGAAACATATATATAGTTGTTATTAGAAAGAGAAGAATGTAGGGCTATGATTGTAGATAGAATTTTATGGCATTCGACCTCAAGAGAAGCGTGTATTTCGAAATCTTTGGAGGAATTATAAGTAAAACTATGGAATGCTGTTGATATGTTGATAAACTGATGGTTTGTCAAATCAATTACTTAGTATATTGCTTCACTTCAACATGCTTGCAAATAATATTGAATGTTATTTTTATGTTCTGAATTCTGACATGGAGTCTCTGATGGTCGTATCTGTTCTTGATGTGAGATCAATACTGCAGAACATAGTAAAAGATTTAGTAAATTAAATAGAGAAATTGATAAATACGGCTAAGTTTGATTACAATAGTCAAAAAGTATAGTTTTTAAACTTCAATAATTGTATAATGCAATATCACCTTGCCTTCTTATGAAGAAAATTACTTACCTTATACAAAAATTTACTGTTTCAATTATGTAAATGCCTCTTAGTTTCCCACTAATGAGTAATGACACAATGAGCTTTGTTCTTCTCCAATAAACATGCCATGTGCTAATATATAAACTTTCATTTTAAGAGTTATAGAAATAAGATAAGATCTGTATATACTTCCTTGGTCCAAATGGGCAACAAATCAATTCAATTCAAAGCAAGTGTCGCATTAGAAAATGAAGAAGACTTTAATTTTTGTCAAGATCCATGCTTGTTTCAATAGATCTATATACATTGTTTTTAAAATACGAGGAAAACTTAAATAATAATTTAGTCAAATAATTCTATAATTAATATAACAATGTTATTAAATATTCCCCGGGTTGACTTTATTTGAATTTTTGGTCTCTTTTTTTGTGGTCAATACTATTTGATTTTTTCAGATATCAAGAAGGAATGAACTTCTCTTTTTCAAAGTTGCTCTTGAAGTAAAGAACCTAGGAGTATTTGTTATATTTTTAATGAACAAATTAAGATTAATATAGTCAATTTTATTATTAATTAATATTCCCTTCGGTCCACTTTAAGTAACGCTTTTTTGCTGTTTTCACACAAATTAAGAAATTCACTTTTTAACATTAATTAATAATATAATTGACCATATTAACCTTAATTTGTTCATTGAAAATACAATAAATACTCCTAGTTTCTTTACTCCAATGACAACTTTGAAAAAAAAATCAAATATTATGGACCATAGAAAAATATTAAAAAATTACTTAAAGTGAATTTCTTAATATATACGAAAACAAAAAAAAAAATTAAAGTGAACAAGATAGAGTAATTTTTTAAATAAGCGTATTAAAATTCTAGCCGATAAATAAAATGATAAAAGGGGAGTACAATTACATTATGTTCAACCGTGTGACATTGGAAAGCACGTCATTCCAACATATATGTGGTTTCGTTTTCTTTCTTTTTTTTTTTTTTTTTTTAGTTGTGTACTTGGTACTTCCAAAATATTTATTTTTCTTCAAAAGTCCATCATTAAGATGGAGGAGTCAGGCATGACTACAACCTGTGTATTCCAAAAATAATAATTACACGGAGAAGGACATAAACCTCAGCCTCGATTATATAGTGTAGGTTGACTAAGGCCAATCTATTGTACAACTACAAAAAAAAATTTGAACAGAGAATGGAGGCAATCTCCTTACCTATAGACATGTACATAACACAAAAAACTGATATTACATACAAGTTTGTCACATCTGCCCGAACCAAAATATTCTCAAGTAATAGCATCATTAATTATAAATTAGTTATTTCTTGTTGTGAACCTCACGTTCATCCCCGTTTTTGCAAAAATAACCAAAAATATGAAATGTTGTCATTTTGTCATAAATAAAGTCAGGTGATGTCGTTTTTGTCCAAATAGCCATAAATGTCCCAACGGGACGCCGAAAGGTCATTTTTGCAAGAATAGTCGCCTGTGGTTTTTTTTTTCCCCAATTTTTAGGCCACTTAGCAAGCACAACCCTAAAATCTTCCCTTCCGAAGTGCTGAAGGGCCATATTTGCAAAAGTAGTCGTGATTTGTTTTAAGTTGGATTTTGCAAAATTAATCTCTTTATGGTCAGTTCTTAATTTTTTTTTTACATGTTTTAACCGAGTCACCCTAATTTAAAAATGTGCAGAATGAGCACTGTTCAGAATTTACATGTGAGGGTTATGGATCAGATTCCACTATCACTCCACATGTGGTGGGAAGATTTGGGAAAACAAGGACGAGACAGGGTTAATCAATACTTGGGGCGCTCACCAGACTATTAAAGATTCAGCCTAGAAGTGATCTGATAGAGGCACTAGTGTCATTTTGGGACACAACCTACAATGTTTGTCGCTTCTCAAACATCGAGCTTACACCCACTCTGGAAGAAATGTTAGGTTATGCCGGGAGTTTGGAAGGATTGAGACATAAGTACCTGGTGTCTCCAAGGACCATCGCTCCCCACAAGTTTCTAGACTTACTGAAAATAAGTAGACCGATCAAAACAGTAAGTTTGGCACGTGGAGCTTCCACTTTTCACTTCCTATACCAGTGGTACGGGCATTTAGGAGGATTCGAAAACCCAGAAAAAGGACTTTGTAGTAAAGGCAATAGGTCAAAGTGGGAGATGCATAGATGCTTCGCCTTCATGGTGGCATTTTTAGGTCTTTTGGTATTTTCGAGGGAGGACGGGCACATTGATTTGCGTGTAGCCGTAGGTTTTCATGTTTTGACTACTCAGGCCAAGAATACCCTCGCACCCATGATCGTATCAGATATATTCTGAGCCCTCACATTCTGTAAGGCCGAAGTCAGGTTTTTCGAGGGTGCAATCTGTTATTACAAATGTGGATGATCGAACACCTTTGTCACCGTCCCCGCATGAATTACGATTCTACCCGAAAAAACTGCATCGAAGAATTTGGTATGCGGGTGACAGGATTCGTAATGCCAGAGGGAGTCAGAAATTAGATAACCCGCCTTCAGGCTTTGACCGCAGATAAGATAGAATGGACATTAGGTTTGCTCCTTGACGATGAGATTGTTCATATGCCTGCCACGGGTCCTTACTTCCTTCTGATGGGTCTCTGTAGCATCCAACTATATGCCCCATACCGGGTTTTGAGACAACTTGGAAGATGTCAGACAGTTCCCAAGGATATGGACCTCAGTACTTAAGTGGTTGACATTCGCTCTGATGCTCAATTCCCCGAAGACGTGGTCCATCAAAATTGGAGCGAGTGCCAGTATTTGGGGGCAAATACCCGAGTAAAAAATTTGTCCAAAGTGAGGTTCTACTTGGGTACATCTCTTGGTTAGGAAAGAGAGTCACAACAAATGACGAATCTGAAAGGCTGACTAAAAGGCCCCATGTCCAGGAATTTATTGATACAGCACAAGAACAGTGGGCTTGGTTGGTCAAAGAGAAGGAGTACCGGACCACTATAGGCAAACTAGAACATCAAGTCAGAACCATCAAATTTAAAAGTGGTTTGCAAGCCGCTAAAGATGAGGGGGAAAAGAAAAGGTTGGCCCGAAAAAATGAAGCTCTCCGAGCTCAGCTTCGGGAAATGAAGATAGGTGCCGAGACGCCGGTAAGAAGTGAGAGGGACGAAAAAATCATAAGCAACTTGAGGCAAAAAGTACATAATTATGCGGCCGATCTGACAAAAGCCAAGAAAGATTTGGCAAAAGCTCGAGCAAAGTTGGCAAAAGATGCAGAAGAAAAAACAAGGCTAGCACACCAGGTGAAGCAAAGCTATGACAGAGAAGTCGCGATCTTAAAGAAAGAGTTGGTCATTATTGAAAACAAAATATGGGCCAACAAATGAAAGACTTCAGGGCTGAGAGAGAACATTGCTATGCACTGATTAACCAATTGGAAGAAAGCGAGGTGAAATTGCAAAACCAAAACAACGAGGCCATGCAAATAGTAGAAGTTCAGGAGCAACAGATTGGGCGATTGCACCACGAGAAAGGCACCATTAAGCTTAGAATCAAGGAAATAGCCGACTACGTGGCAATGAAATACCATGAATGTGAAAATATGACTTGAGCTATGTTCTTCCACTCGGTACTATCTTTCGCTCGCCAGATCATGGCCGACCTCGAACTCCTTCAGGAAGAGCTTACAAGAAATCCTGCGCCGAGACCAGCTAAAGCCACTCGGGCTCCCGGAATAACATTTAAGCCTCATCTTTGTTCTTGATTTTTCTGTTTTTGAGTCTGTATTTTACCCTTATCGAGTCTGTTTGTCCTGTCATACATGTCAAGTCTGTTTGTAATTTTGTTTTGAATCTGTATGTTTTCCTTTTCAGTTATCAGTGTCTTCGAGTTTATGTAATCGAAAAAACCTGAAAGATTTTTATTAATATTGAAAAACCCCAAACATTTTCTTTTCTTTCATTATTGCATTTATTTCCCTGAACTACGTAATGGTCTAATTCGTGCGGCGTCATGATACGTAGATAATTCCCATCGGATTCAATCATTTCCATTAAATAAACTAAGCGAAAACAGAGAGAATAAAGAAAAGGAAAGAAAAGAGTGACAAAAACAATGTAGAAAAACAAAGAGCGAAAAACAACAAAAGAGAAAGAAAAGAGAAATCAAGATATGAAAAATGAATGAAAGAAAAGAGCTACAGGTATGCCTTCTGTGGTCCGCCCCCAGGCACCGTTCTCCGGAGCACCATCAATGTTGTTCTCTGCACCACCGGTCTTTACCATGGCACAGCCAACCATGCCCAGGCCATGCTTTGAGCCTTCAACATTCACCTTCCAGGGCCCACAATTTCAGCCGAACATAACTCATGTTACTCCAAACTCATATGCTCAACAGCAACAATATGAGTCCCCAATTGAACCAGAAAGAGCAGTTAGGAACCTCGAACAGGAAGAAATGGATCGAAAGATGAGAAGCTTAGAACAAAGCTTTAAGAACATGCAAGGCCTGAGTGGCCAAAAAAGTGTTTCCTATTTAGATTTGTGCATGTTCCCAAATGTTCATTTACCTGCTGGCTTCAAAATGCAAAAGTTTGAGAAGTATGATGGGCACGGAGATCCAATTGTTCATCTAAAAAGATATTGCAATCATCTACGTGGGGCTGGTGGGAAAGAAGAGTTGTTGATGGCCTATTTCGGAGAAAGCTTGACAGGAATCGTCTTGGAATGGTATATGGATCTGGAAATCTCCCACTGGCACATATAGGATGATTTAGCCCGAGATTTTGTCAGACAATTCCAGTACAATGTCGACATAGCTCAAGACAGAAACTCCCTGTCTAACTTGAAGAAGAAAACCGCGAACAATTTCCGCGAGTATTCTATCAAATGGCGCGAGCAGGCCGCCAGAGTAAAACTGCCTATGGACGAGACGGAAATGGTTACAGTCTTCTTGCAGGCCCAAGAGGCTGATTATTTTCAGAATATGACATCCGCTATGGACAAACCGTTTGCTGAGGCAATCAAAATCGGGGAAATGGTAGAGAACGGTCTGAAAACTGGCCGGATATTGAGTCAAGATGCCTTGAAAGCTACCTCCCAAGCCATCCAAAACGGTTCTGGGGGTTTGGCTAATCATAAAAAGAGGGAGGAGAGAGCATGATAGCTTCTGGTTCAAGAGGGCCCTGCTGATCATTTGATCACTCTTACATGCAGCCAAGAACCCCACAACACTATTATCCACACCAAGATGCAGCCTATGCCATGGCACCACTTCACTAAGCGGTGATGAATGCCCAACCTTACGCACGACCACAACAGCATTACAGCCAAGCCTGAGCTCCACTTCCCAGAAATAACCATCCCTATCAAGCCCCGCATAATCCCCGTCCACCACAAAACACATATCAACATAATCCATGCCCTCGTGAGCCTCCCCGGAGAACCGATTTCACCCCTATTGGTGAATCTTATTCCAGTTTTCTTCAAAATTTAAACCAACTAGGTCTATTGCAACCTGTGCCTCCCAACCGCTAGAATCATGAGTCCCCATCATATAGGGCTAGAACCAGATGTGCTTACCATTCAGGAGTAGAAGTCCATGATACAGAAGATTGTTGGACCCTCAAAAGGGCAGTTGAAAGCTTGATAGAAGAAAGAAGAAGTGCGCTAAGGAACGAAGAGATCCCTAATGTGACTAACAATCCATTACCAGCTCACAATAATGGGTCGGTCATTGGAATGATTTGTAATGACGAGGAGTTTAATCCGGCATTGAAGGCCATCATGGCCATCGCCGATTCAGAGGGACCCAAAGCATCGAAGAAACATGCCAAAACCAAGAAGAAATTCACTCAGGTTCCTCAAGCTGTTGAAACAAAGACTGGGGCAGCACCTTCTAAGAACGTGGTTCTCTACGTTCCTAAGGTCCCGAGAAAAGAACAGCTCATCCTCAACACTCCCAAGAAATTAGAGGAAAGGAAAGTTTCGTTGAATGTGCCAAGATTGTTTGTGCTGAAAGGGACCTATGAAGCGCGGGGGACGGTAATTTCACCAAGGCTCACTGAGCCTGTGGTTATCAGCCGTGCACCATAGAGTCCTATGAAAGATCCCACCGCAGTCCCCTGGAACTACAACAGAGTCGTGGTTACATACAAGGGAAAAGAGGTCATGGGAGAAGTGAATGAAATGGATCAGTCTGGGAAGTACCATAGCCTAGAAGAGCTAAAGAAGTCCAAACTGAACAGAGATAAACGGTTTCCATCCAAGAAGCCTGTAAGCAATGAGGAAGCTGAATATTTCTTTAGAAAGATGAAAACTTCAGAATATGCAATAGTCGACTAACTCCGGAAGACACAGGTCTCACTCTTATCTCTTCTGTTGAGTTCGGATGAACACCAGAAAATGCTCCTGAAAACACTGAATGAAGCATATGTCCCTGTTGATACTTATTTTGAACAATTGGAGAGAATGGTAGAAAGATTCTTTGAGGTCAATAGGATTTCCTTCAGCAGCGATGATTTTCCCCCAGCCAATTCTATATCTCGCCCAATCATTTGTCAAACCAAAATATGTGGAAGAAGAAGAAGAGGTCTTCACGGCTGAAGAAATCGATGATATTTGTGAAGCCTTGAAACAAATGCTATATGAGTCCCACATGGTCTAGCCAGGCAAAGGCACGAGCAACGCCAAAGTGCAGTATATGGGGCCGGATTTCAAGGTTTAGAATTGGAAAGCTACCCCATTCCCTATGAGACGGGAGTCCCGGTAGTCCAGTCTTGCCATCTCTTCTACATTACGAGTTATTTCAGGGTGTAACATGAATGGTTTTACTTTATTGTCTTTTGATTTTGATGTAAACCCTCATATTTTCAATTCAATGAAATGGAATCAATATTTCAGCTTCTATAGATGTCTCTTTTCTTTATTCTGATTTTGCTATTTTTCTTATCTTTTTCATTTCAGTTCTAATAATGCGGACTTAAATAACATAACATGCTTGCAGACTTCATGCCTAAATCTTAAAATGCTGTCTAACTTTGAAATAATGAATCAAGAACCATAATGTGATGAAGAGGATTTTAGGGAAATAAATCGAGAATTGGAACAATTTGAGAATAAGCCTAAGCCAAACTTAAATGAAACCAAGACAATTAATTTGGGCACTCCAGAAGAGATCTGATAAACCATGATAAGCATTCACGCTGACGAAAGAACTAGCGATGCCTTGATCCAACTGTTGTTTGAATTCAAAGACGTGTTTGCATGGTCCTATAATGATATGCCAGGGCTGAGCGTTGATTTGGTGGTACATAAATTACCTACCTATCCATGTTATCCACCCGTCCAATAGAAGCAAAGAAAGTTCAAAACCGACATTAGTGATAAGATCAAGGAAGAAGTTACCAAACAGCTGAAAACTGGTGTGATCCGAGTGGTCCGATACACCACGTGGCTGGCTAATGTGGTTCCAGTGCCACTGTAGGATGGTAAAACCCGAGTGTGTGTTGATTACCGGGATTTTAACAAAGCGAGTCCCAAGGATAACTTTCCATTGCCAAACATCTACATTCTTGTTGACAATTGTGCTAAGCATAAAATACAGTCTTTCGTGGATTGTTATGCTAGGTATGGATGAAGAGGATGCAGAAAAGACAGCTTTCACCATACCTTGGGGCACTTACTGTTACAGGGTCATGCCATTTGGTCTGAAAAACGCCGGGGCAACCTACATGAGAGCTCTGACCGCCATTTTCCATGACATGATGCACAAGGAAATTGAGGTATATGTTGATGATGTGATCATTAAATCTAGAACACAAGAAGGCCATGTGCGAGATCTGAGAAACTTTTTTGAGCGTCTGCGCATGTATGACTTGAAATTGAACCCAGTTTAAAAGTGCATTTGGAGTTCTGTCTAGGAAGCTCCTGGGGTTTATAGTCAGCCAGAGGGGTATTGAATTAGATCCAACAAAGATAAAGTCTTTTCGGGATTTTTCACCTCCAAAGATCAAGAAAGAGATCATGAGTCTGCTAGGGAGGCTGAATTACATCAGTAGATTCATCGCTCAGCTTATTACCACTTGTGAACCTATAACAAGTTATTGAATAAAGATGTGGCAATCAAATGGACAGAGGAGTGCCAAGAAACTTTTGATAAAATCAAAGAGTACCTGTCAAATCCGCCAGTGTTGGTGCCACCCGAGCCGGGAAGACCTTTGTTCTTATATCTAACAGCCTTGGAGAATTCTTTTGGTTGTGTCCTGGGGCAACACGATGTCACCGGAAAGAGAGACCAAGACATATATTATCTGAGCAAGAAGTTCACCAATTATGAAGCCAAATACACTTTGTTGGAAAGAACTTGTTGCGCCCTAACTTGGGTCGCCCAGAAGCTCAGACATTATCTGTTAGCTTACACCACATATCTTATAACCAGGATGGATCCTTTGAAATATATATTCCAGAAGCCGATGCCTACAGGAAGGTTAGCAAAATGGCAGATCCTGCTCACCGAGTTTGACATTGTCTATGTCACTCGCATGACGATGAAAGCCCAAGCCTTGGCGGATTATCTAGCTGAGAATCCAGTCGAAGATGAATACCAACCATTAAGCACTTATTTTCCAAACGAGGAAGTAAGCTCGGCTGAAGTAATTCCATAGAACACCATTGCCTGGAAAATGATCTTTGATGGGGCTGTAAATGCATAAGGCGTCGGGATCGGAGAAATTTTGATTTCGCCCACAAGTTAACACTATCCGGCCACAGCCCAGCTTTGGTTCTTATGTACAAAAAACACCGCCGAGTATGAAGCATGCATCATGGGCATGAATATGGCAGTTGTTATAGATGTGGAGGAATTATTAATCATGGGGGATTCTGATTTGATCATTCAATAAGCCCAAGGTAAGTGGGAAACTCGAGACATCAAACTCATCCCGTACAGAAAACATGTGGAAGATCATAGCAAATAGTTCAAGTCCGTAGAGTTTAGGTATATTCCTCAATTACACAATGAGCTAGCTGATACACTAGCTACTTTGGCCTTAATGCTGCCGTACCCGGGTAATGTTCATATTGACCCGCTAGAAATCCAAGTTCGAGAAAGGCATAGTTATTGTAACGCAATTGAAATGGAGCCAGATGTTCAGCCATGGTATCATGATATCAAAAGGTTTTTGAAAACAAAAGAATATCCCGAGCAGGCCAGGAGAGATCAAAAGAGAACTATCAGAAGGATTGCAAGAAGTTTCTTTCTGAGTGGAGAGGTCCTATACAAAAGAACTCCAGATCTAAATCTTTTGAGGTGTGTAGATTCCCGAGAAGCTGAAAAGATCATGAATGAAGTGCATTTGGTAGTATGTAGGCCTCACATGAATGGGTATGTCCTTGCAAAGAAAATCCCCCGGGCGGGTTATTTTTGGATGGCCATGGAAAAATATTGTTTCAGTTTTGTCCGGAAATGCCATTAGTGCTAGATACACGGTGACCTGATTCATGCACCACCTTCAGAGCTACATCCTATGTCAGCGCCTTGGCCGTTCGTTGCTTGGGGCATGGATATTATTGGGCCAATCGAGCCGAAAGCTTCAAATGGGCACATATTCATTTTGGTTGCCATTGATTATTTCACAAAGTGGGTCGAAGCAGTCACTTTCAAAGTCGTCACCAAGAAAGCAGTGGTGGACTTCGTGCATTCCAACATTATTTGTCATTTTGGTATTCCTAAAACTATCATTACAGATAATACTGCAAATCTGAACATCCACTTGATGAGGGAGGTATGCGAACAATTTAAAATTATGCATCGTAATTCTACCCCTTATCGGCCCAAAGCTAATGGCGCCGTTGAAGCTGCAAACAAGAATATCAAGAAAATCCTCAGGAAAATGATTCACGGTTCCAGATAATGGCCTGAAAAGCCGCCTTTTGCGCTATTGGGATATCGCACAACCGTGGGCATGTCAGTTGGGGCCACCCCCTACTTATTGGTTTATGGAACTAAAGCTGTAATACCCGCAGAAGTTGAGATTCCCTCTCTTCGGATTATTGCTGAAGCCGAGATCGAGGATGAGGAATGGGCCAAGGCTCGATTGGAAAAGTTGACTATGATTGACGAAAAATGGATGGCCACAGTCTGCCACGGGTAGTTGTATCAATAAAGAATGGCATGTGCCTATAACAAGAAAGTGCGGCCCAGGAAATTTGAAGTGGGGGAACACATCATGAATAAGCCAAAAGGAAACTTTGCTCCAATTGGAAAGGTCTGTATATTATAAGAAGAGTGTTGCCAAAGGGAGCGTTATATTTGGGAGATATCAAGGGAAATAACCTTGAGACAGACGTCAATGCAGATGCGGTCAAAAGGAATTACGTTTAACCGTTGTCACAATTTTAACATGCTCCGATTGGGATGACGAAGGCTTTTATTCTCGCTATCCAAACACTACCAACCCTTTGCAAACCCTTCGAGCCGGTTCCCCTTTTTTTGATTACCCTCTTTGGAACCTATAAGTTATTATTTAAAAAGAAACAAAAGATAAAAATGAAAAGAAAAAGAATCAAAAGAAAAGAAAAAACCAAAGAAAATAAAAACAAAGTTCATTTGAACTACGTTCGATTTGATTCCGAAAGGATATGTAGGCAGCCTCTCTCTGGGGTTCAGTCACACCAAAATAAAAATCCACATTTCTCCAAAAAGTTAAAATTGGGGCAGATGTTACAATGGTTCGGCGATGGTTTCACCTGAAAGGTTCCAAAGTTGTAATTCAATCCAAATCCTTTTTACCCAAATCCTTTTCAAGTCCTTCCGGTCAATCAACGAGAATGTTCAAAGAATTGGAGGATACAATCACTTGGATCTGATGCAACCAAAATGAGAGAAATAAAACGAGAGAGTCTTATTGGTGAAAATCCTCACGAGTACCATAGGGCGATGACGAGCAGAGAAAATGAGTATGAGCGAGTCTTGTTAGTGAAAACCTACAAAGGGCACTATAAGGCGATGGTGGGAAGAGAAATGAGAGAGGTCAGCTGGTGAAAACCCGCAAAGGGCACTACTAACTGAAAAGAGGATCTTCACAGCCATTGGTATTGACAGTCCTGGGCAAGGTTTCTCAGTTTCAAGGCAAAAGTTGTGATGAATTTTTTAGAGTCAGATGGTTTACACAGATCAGGCATCCAGTCCAAAAGGCATATCATGTTCATTGAAGTCCGCAGGTACTCCAGATAATTCCTTCTTTCCTTTCCCCGAAAGAGATACTTCTTGTCTAAATTCATTGTCCATTCCATTATTTGTTTTACCTTAAATCCCTTTCGGTCTAACTCTGTTCCAAAACTAAGGCAAAGAAGGGACGGCAAGATTGATTTATAGGACTTTCCTTTGCCACAAGCTGATATTCAAGAGGCACCCAACCTCGGTAGGGGCATCAAGTCGACCCCGACTGGCCATGGTGGCTGAGGTTTCGAAATTAGAAACTCTCTAAAGAAGGAAATCAAATTGAAGTGCCTACAAGGGCAAAATGAAGTTGGAAAGGTTGAGTCCCACATGGCTAACTATTTTGGAAAAGTCCGAAAAGCCAAAGATTCCCCAATGCTCCAAAGCTAAATTGAAAGAAAGAAGTGAAAGGCCTAAAAGGCAAAATAAAATTAAAAAAGGTTACGTCCCACGCGATCAACCGTCATGATAAAGTTTTGGAAAAGACAAAGGTTATCCGGGGCCAGAAATGCAATTGGTATTCAGAAAAAAATTAGTTGCAGGTGAAATTATCATCAAAGAAGTCGGCCGAGATCAAGTGATTGAAACACTCAAGGCTACAAAATCAACCACCGTTTTAAACTGACAAATTGTTCTTTGTTTGAAAAACACGAAATAGGTGCAATCTAAAAGCAACCTTTCAAGAAGCAGGTGCAACCAAAAGAAACTGCGCGGGGGCTAGAAACAGCTCTGCAGCAGCAACAACTCCAAAAGGGAAGTCTTCTTCAAATTCTTTCCCACATTTACTCATTCTCTAAAAAAAAATAATTTAAAAAAAAAAATTAAAATGATGAAAAAGAAAGAAAAGAAAGAAAAGAAAAAAAGTTCCAAATCATGGTAGTATAAGGTATCCAATCCCTAGCTGTGTTTTCTAATATAGGGTCTACACTCCCTAGTTGATTTTATTTTAGACATAGGATCTCCACTCCCTAGTTGATTTTTATTTTTAGACATAGGGTTTCCACTCCCTAGTTGATTTTATTTTATACATAGGGTCTCCACTACCTAGTCTTCTTTTCCAACATAGGGTCTCCACTACCTAGTCTTCTTTTCCAACATAGAGTCTCCACTACCTAGTTGATTTTATTTTAGACAAAAGGTCTCCACTCCCTAGTCATTTTTTTCCAACATATGGTATACACTCCCTAGTTGATGTTATTTTAGACATAGGGTCTCCACTCCCTAGTCTTTTTTCCAACATAGGGTCTCCACTCCCTAGTTGATTTTATTTTAGACATAGGGTCTTCACTCCCTAGTCTCTTTTCCAACATAGGGTCTCCATTCCCTAGTTGATTTTATTTTAGACATAGGGTCTCCACTCCCTAGTCGCTTTTCCAACATAGGGTCTCCACTCCCTAGTTGATTTTATTTTAGACATTGGGTCTCCACTCCATAGCCGCTTTTCCAACATAGGGTCTCCACTCCCTAGTTGAAGTTAATTTAGACATAGGGTCTCCACTCCCTAGTCTTTTTTCCAACATAGAGTCTCCACTCCCTAGTTGAAATTATTTTGGAAATAGGGTTCTCCACTCCCTAGTCTCCTTTTCCAACATAGGGTCTCCACTCCCTAGTTGATGTTATTTTAGACATAGGGTCTCCACTCCCTAGTCTCTTTTCCAACATAGGGTCTCCACTCCCTAATTAATTTTATTTTAGATAGAGGGTCTCCACTCTCTAGTCTGTTTTCCAACATAGGGTTTCTATTCCCTAGTTGATTTTATTTTAGACATAGGGTCTCCACTCCCTAGTCATTTTTCCAACATAGGGTCTCCATTCCCTAGTTAATTTTATTTTAGACATAGGGCCTCTACTCCTTAGTCTCGTTTTCCAACATAGGGTCTTCGCTCCCTAGTTGATTTTATTTTAGACATAGGGTCTTCAATCCCTAGTTGATTTTATTTTAGACATAGGGTCTCCACTCCCTAGTCGAGTTGATCTTAAATGAAGGATATGCCATCCCAAAGAAATCATATTTTCCTAGGGTGTACCAATCCTGATCTTTCTATTACTTTCAATAATGAAGTAGTATAGAGTTTTTGTTACGAATAACATACGAAATTTTTCTAGTGAAAACTGCGGCAGAAATATTCATTAGTTTGTTTTATTTTGCTGTCTGAGAAGGTTTTACCTCGAAGGCACGGGGTTCGGGATGATCAAAAGAAGAAATCTCAACCCAAACTAAAGAAAAGAAAAGTAAATCCAAAATGCAGAAGCGGAAGAAAGGATGTGGATTGCTCAAGACATGATTGAAGTCACGAGCATTGCATGTCCCGTTTCGATCAGAAGAAGTGATAGAAGAATAAACTAGCACCTGCAGCTACCAAGCATCAAGGTTCAGGTCAGAGTCTGCGTGAGGAACTATCTAAGACTTAAGACCAAGTTTCAGAAAACTCATATATAGGAATTTTGTAACTCATAGCTGATAGGCTTATTTAGTTTCTTTTTCATTTTTGATTTTGGTGTAATAAGGAGTTCAGCAAGCAGTAGCAACAACAACAACAATAGTGAAATTACAGCTTCCCGGTAGTCCCAGCTACCAAAACTTTCAGAACTACACTGACATGATTCTTTTATAGCCAAGGATATGCAGGCAACCTCAGAAGCAAGGTTTGGTCAAACGTTTTCAAAATGCTTCTCATGGAGCATCAAACGGGCAAATATTACTCGTAATTGCTCACTTTATCTTTTCCAGAAAACTCTTCATGTTTTCGAGCAAAGAGGGGCAGATGTGAGTACGTAATTTTTGTCCTACAAAAATACTCCCACAAAATCAACAAAAAATAAAATTTTCTAATTGTTTTTGATTTTTATAGAATTTCTAGGAATTTCTTTTTAATTGTTTGTTTGCATTTAGTTGCATTTTTGTTTTGCATATTTAATAACATAAAATCATAGAAAACATCTTAAAAATGTTCAATTCTCCGTCTCATAGCATTTTAGATCTTAATTGCATGTAGGATTTAATTATATTAATTAAAGGCATATCAAACGAAAATCACAAAAAATACAATGGTCATGTTTTTATTTTTAGATTTTTAGTTTTAAATTAATAATTTTCTTTCATTAGTGTTAAGTTAATTAATTAATTAATTAATTAAATATTAGAAAATAGTAAGCAGGTCAATCTTGCTAAAAATTAGGATTGATTTGGGAATTTTAAGTGGCTACATTTGGAAATAATTTACTTTAATGTTAAGTAGGAAAAAGAAGGGAAGGCTGCCTAGTTTTAATGAGGATGGACCGGCCTCAAATGGCCCAAAATAGCCCCAGAACCACCCCAACGCAATTCCTATACCCGGTCCACACCCCCCCCCCCAAATAACAAAATGATCCATTTTTTTCACGCCCAATTTCAACCGTTGATCTCCCTTAATCCAACGGCCATAAACTCACCACCCAATTCCCTTATATCTGTCCGAACCGACCCCCCAAACCCTTAGAGACCCCCATTTTCATTCCCTCTCATCTCTCTCACTCAAATCCTAGCCGTCCCAAGACCCTTTGCTAGCGGCGCCGCTTCAAACAACTCCAATCTCCCTCAAAGTCACACCCCACAGTCCTCACATCCTCCTAATCCCGAATATCCCATCAATTTCCCCAAAAAAACCACCCAAACTTCACGAATTTCAGATCTAAAAAACGGTCAGAAAACCTAGCTTCATTCCCTTTTGATTTCTTCATTGATTCTCAACTGTTTTGACTTGAAACTGACATTGATCAATTGCTCTAGTCAAGGGCAATTGATTAATGTAAGTTTTAGCTCATTTCGGAACCATCGGAATCCGGTCGAACCTCATTGAAATCGCTTCAATTGAATCGTCTTTCCTTCCATAGGTACTCCCTCACCCTTTTTATCTTATTCTTTTGTTGATTTTGTTTGTTGAAAGCAGAAGATTTTTTTTAATTGTGTGGTTTGTTTGACCTAGTTTAATTGAATCAGTTTCGCTCATAGATTAGCTAAATAACCGTAGGCTTGCATTTAGTTAGTAATCACCTGTTTGAATGTCAGCATTCTTAGGTTAATAATTGAAAATATTTTAGCTTTCCGAATAATTATTTGATTTAGTTCTACTTGAAGTTCAATCGATTAATTAGGTTATGGTTTTAATTACGCATGTGCTTAATTGATAGGTCAATTAGTTTGCTGATTGTGATTAATTTGTACTTGATAGCTTAATTTCAATTTAGATTAATTAGTTGTTGTTTAGTAAATATTGATTATGTGGGATAAAAGAGGACAGTAGGTTGAGGTAAAGGCAGTAGTTGGTATTAATTGGAATTTTAGTGGGGTGAATGGGATAGAAAATTAGATTCTCTTTTAGTTGATGGAAAGTTCTAGAAGAGTTTGGGAAGGGGTTAAAATGCAGTAAATCAAAGGTCAAAAGGGGTTAATTTCAGAAGTAAGGGGCTGATAAAAATAGGAAAGGAATAGATGATGGACAGCTGTCCAAATTGGTTAAGAAAAGATGCTGAAAATAAGAAAAAATATCTGAAAAGTACAGCTGTCCAATTTAGTTGAAAAAGATGACAATTCCTGATTTTTAGGGAGCTGGCAGAATACTCTCACACTCTCTCTCATTCTCTCATATGGCACACATATTCCCTATATAAATCACCCCTGCATATTCATTTTGGACATTCACTCTCTCCAAAAATTTCAGACTCTTTTTCTTTATTTTTTACACTGATTTCTAAAAGATAACACTCTGAAAATTCGATCAAGGTTTTCACAAGCTGTTTTCTCTCTTTTGATTTGCTATTCAACTTCTGTTTTCTTCAAAATTGCATAGAGTTGTTGAAAAAATCTGTTGTTGTCACTCTGCTGTTTAGCTAAGACTTGAGGTTGTTCTTTTGTTTCCTGCTGTTGATCTTGTTGAATTCATCTCGTGTTGGTTTTCTTAGCCTTTATTTGGAAAAGGTTCAGCTTGTTTATGAGTTCAGGTACACATCTCACACATGTACCTCTGTTTTGATTTGCAATGAAATGTTGGTTATTCTTTAAAGTTATTTGTTGTGATTATATAAACTGACTGTTTGTTCTGTTTTGAACATGAATAGATGTTAGTTTTGATATGTTTAAGACTTAAAATCTATTATGGATTTGCATGTTAAGGACAAATGGTCTCCATTACAATTTCCTGACAAGAATTGTAGCTAATTTCACATGTTTAGTTGGATCTCAACCCACATATCTCATTATCAAATACATGCTGCCTATATTTGAGTGTTAACTACTGAAATCTGAACTTGCTTTTGTATTCTGATAAATTAAAGTCTAATGCTGTATTTGCAGGTCAATAATGGTGGATTTGGCCACAGGTTGGTTTGATTTGCCATTTAAGGCTTGAGTGAAGTTTCATCTCTGTCGGCTCTTTGTTGTTTGGGTTTGTTATTCATTAAGCATGAGTTAGAGTTGTGATCATAGTGAAGGTTAACCAAACCTGTATTCTTTAATGGAGGATGGATGTTGTAATTTTAAGCATAAGATGATGTATTCCATAATTGACAGTGTATTTGCTTAGGTGACTGTTCATGTAAATTACAAATGTTTAAATTGATAGAAGTTCATTTGTTCAAACCATTTATTTATTTTGTTAATCTATAATACTGCCATTCAGTGGTTGAGTGATTTTGTAAATACAAGGCATGTAGGGATTTTCAGAAGTTCTGAGCTTAATTATTCGTGATTCTTCAAATAGTCGTTTTCCAAACTTATGGGTCTCAAATGATAGAATAATTAACTGACGTTCGAATTCAATGATGCTTATGTCAATTTACCTTAAAATTATCTCAATCTGTACACATTCTGTCAACAACGTTTCTCCATAATTCTTTTGACCTTGCAATATACCTCAAAGCAGTATTAGGAATTAAACAGCTCATAAACATTCCTAGTTTACTTTAGGTGCGATTAATAAATCATAGTGACTATGGGTACAGTTCCCGTGACATGGTCACAATATGTAAATCTCAACTCAAGTGCGTGTTTCACGCGACTTGACCACAACTTCAAATAATATTTAAAATAAACGTATTGTGAATCACTGGTACGTTTCACGTGGCGTGATTTACAATATGTACAAAAACAAACGAGTGCGCGACTTGTTCAAATAAATCCCATAATTCCTAAACAGTAATTAAAATTAATTAAAAGCGGTTAGAAGTAAAAATGCACAATAGGTTTTAAACCTGTAATAATTCAGATATTTAAGATAGATATTAATTGTTAAGCGACCGTGCTAAAATCATGGAACTCGGAAGTACCTCATACCTTTTTCCGGGTTAACAGAATTCCTTACTCGATCTTCTGTATTCGCGGACCATAAATAGAGTCAATTTCCTCGATTTGGAATTTTAAAATAAACCGGTGACTTGGATACCATCATAATTTTTCTAAGTGGCGAATCTGAATTAAATAAATAATGCCATTTCGAATAATGTCACTTAAATTGAAAAATTTTTCCTATCCCTCGAAAAAAGGAGGTATGACACTAGTCATTACGTCAAATTTTCTACAGTGTTTCACGTCATTTTTTAAACGGAAAAGGGTCAAAATTGTCCTCGAACTATCGAAAATAGCTCAAATATACCCTCCGTTTATTTTTGGTACCAAATGTGTCCTCGCCGTCTAAAAATTAGACCATTATTGCCTTAAAAACTAACAGCTGCCACATTAGCTTTTGGACATACTTAAATATTATGAAAAAAGGGTCAAAGTTACCCTCAAACTATCGAAAATAGCTCAATATATCCTCCATTTTGTGTTTGGTACTAAATATGTCCTTGACGTCTAACAATTGGACCATTTCTGTCCTAAAAACTAACGGCCGTCACATAAGCTCATGTGAACAACAAAAGTCTATCTCCAATAGACGGTCCTCCATCTTGACAAAAGCCCCTACGAATAAAATTTCTTTCTCCATTTTCTGCGAGGGGTTGCTGTATTTCTCGTGAAGGCGCAGTGAAGCACTTCAGGTGGCCTGTTAGCTAGGCTAGTGAGAAGGGGAAGGATTAGGTGGTGTCTAAAAAATATATCTTTTTATGAGGTTTTGGGTCTAGGTCTTATTTGCGGTCCATCTTCTTTTCTTTTATGTTGATGAAAGCTGGAAGTGGAAGGGTATAGTATTTTAGAGGATGGTTTCATTCTAATGGTTTTCGAGTTTTTTATGAGAGTTATTTTTAAAAGGATATAGCTCTACAACTAATTTGTGACCTTTTTGAGATATGAGCTTTGATAGCTAGCCATATGAGTACTGCAATATACAACTTTTGTTGTTCTCCACCATTTTTGTGATAAGATTTATGATTTTAAGTGATAAAAGTTGGTATTTTATTTCTTGTATAGTATATTGAATTTTTTTTTTTTTTTATAGATTTGTGAATCTTAATAATAGCCCAACTAAATTTCTCATAATAAGATTGGTGTAGCTTTAATTATTTGGAAGGAGCAACACTTCGATGAGTCAAGGAATGAAACTGGAGAAAGAAATTTTATTCGTGGGGGCTTTTGTCAAAGATGGAGGACCGTCTGTTGGAGATAGACTTTTGTTGTTTACATGAGCTTATGTGACGGCCATTAGTTTTTAGGGCAGTAATGGTCCAATTTTTAGATGTCAAGGACATATTTGGTACCAAACACAAAACGGAGGATATAATTGAGCTATTTTCGATAGTTTGAGGGCAATTTTGACCCTTTTCCCGTAATATTTAAGTATGTCCAAAAGCTGATGTGACAGCCGTTAGTTTTAGGGTAATAATGGTCTAATTTTTAGACGGCGAGGACAAATTTGATACCAAAAATAAATGGAAGATATATTTGAACTATTTTCAATAGTTCGAAGACAATTTTGACCCTTTTCCGTTTTTTAAATAAGTTACCCTACTGTAGAAACAAGAACTGTAACTACGTGCGATTTTCTACAGTGTTTTCGCGTCATGTTGTAAAGTACGTAACTCCAAACATTAATGTGGTTTCATGTTCAAATTCTTTTCCCATGGTTTGGGCGCAAGTGGATTTTCTTTAATCATAGCCAATTCATGTCCCCGAGTCCTAGATTTCCACTTATTTATCGTATACTTATTCAACTAGGCATTAGGCACATAAGCACTTGTCACTCTACGTGTCTCCAATATAGTAAGTATCCAAACAACATCTCAAAATTCTATGTGCTCTTTCAACTAACCGACCCTCCCCTCGAGCATTAATAATTGAAATACCAACTACACCCCCATAACTGTGATCATAAAAAATTATAGCAAGGGCGGAAATGTACATTCATAGCCGCACACCAAACTCCAAAACTGGAATACCGTGCTCCAAAACCATAGGAACCACAACCAAAAACCTCTTATTTTTGTTTTCCAGCTCTTATCCATATGTGTAAATGTGCATCATATATATGGAGAGAGTTCAACCAATATTTTAGACAACAAAATAAACCTTCACAAACTTAGCCAAAGTTCAAGATTCAAGATTCAAGATTCAAGATTAGAAAATGAGTTCAACAAGCAAGGCATGGGTTACAGCAGTGAGCTTGGGAGTAGTAGAGGCACTAAAAGATCAAGGAATCTGTAGATGGAATTACACAATCAGAGTCATACATCAACATGCAAAGAACAATGTAAGGTCATATTCACAGGCCGAGAAGCTCTCTTCTCACTCTTCTTCTTTGGTTTCTGCAAACAAAGATCCATTGAAGGAGAAGGTTAAGCAATCTGAGGAGTCTCTTAGGAAAGTCATGTATTTGAGTTGTTGGGGTCCCAATTGAATCCTAATAAACAGCTAGATTTAGTGTTATCTTTCTGTACATAATCTTTGACAATATTGTAAAACATGATAGGTCAAAGGATGAAAGGTTAACCTAGTAATTCTCAGAGCTTGGGCTAAATTGCCTAGTCAACATTTACGGAAATAACAGTAGTACTTTTGCAAATTAATCCAAGTATCCTGAAACTATGCTCAATTGTAGTGATATCGTTCGTTGTTTGGTTTGGTCGTTTAATTCGAATTTATGTTGATACACACTAGGGGCCAAAATACATTCAGTTATTTTTAATTTTTTTAATTTCAATTCGGATACGGTGTACCTCATAGGAGGGGATTTCAATGGGCATATTGGGTCGACCGCAGGTGGTTATGGCGAGGTGCATGGAGGCTTCGGTTTTGGGGAGAGAACGGAGGAGGTACATCGTTGTTGGACTTCGCTAAGGCTTTTGGGTTGGTGATTGCGAACTCTAGATTTCGGAAGAGGGATGGGCATTTGGTTACTTTTCAAAATGCGGTGGCGAAGACCCAGATTGACTATCTCCTCCTCAGGAGGTGTGACAGAGGGTTGTGCAAGGATTGCAAGGCGATTCCATGTGAGATACTCGCGACATAGCATAGGCTCTTGGTGATGGACGTTGGTATTATGTTAAAGAGGAGGAAAAGGTCTACTCGAAAAAGACCGAGAATCAGGTGGGGAGCCTTAACTAAGGATAAAACCCAAGCGTTGGAGGGGCGGTTGTCGGCTATGTGAGCTTGGAAGAGCAGTGGTGACGCGAGCACTATGTGGTCAGCGACAACAGACTATATTAGGGAGGCTGCGAGAGAAGTGTTAGGGGTCTCGACGGGCATATCTGGTGGGCATAAAGGAGACTGGTGGTGGAATGAAGTGGTCCAAGGTAAAGTGGAAGCAAAAAAGGCGGCGTACCTGAAGTTAGTGGGGAGCATAGGTGAGGAGGAGAGGTGAGTGTGCATGGAGAGGTATAAGTCAGCTAGGAAGGAGGCTAAGTTGGCGGTCACAGAGGCTAAGACTGCGGCTTATGGTCGTATGTACGAGGAATTGGGGAAAAAAAGTGGGGAGAAGAAGTTATTCCGGCTGGCCAAGTTGAGAGAGAGGAAGGCTCGGGATTTGGACCAAGTGAGATGCATCAAGGACGAAGATGGTATAGTATTGATGGAAGATGCCCAGATTAAGAGGAGATGGCAGACTTACTTTCATAAACTTCTGAATGAAGAAGGGGATCGGGATATTGTGCTAGGCGAATTGGAGCATTCCGAGAGTCACCGTGACTTTGGGTACTGCAGGCGTATCGAGGTTGAGGAGGTCGTGGGAGCTATGCATAAGATGAGTAGGGGCAGAGCGACCGGGCCAGACGAGATTCCGGTGGAATTTTGGAAGTGTGTGGGGAGAGCAGGTTTGGAGTGGTTGACTAGGTTGTTTAATATTATTTTTAAGGGGAAGAGGATGCCGGATGAGTGGAGGTGGAGTATGGTGGTTCCATTATATAAGAACAAATGTGATATCTAGAGTTGTATCAATTATAGGGGTATCAAATTACTGAGTCATACTATGAAAGTGTGGGAGAGGGTGGTTGAAGCGAGGGTGAGGATGACAGTGTCTGTATCCGACAACCAGTTCGGGTTCATGCCGGGTCGTTCAACTACAAAAGCTATACATCTTGTTAGAAGGTTGGTGGAACTATACAGAGAGAGGAAGAAGGATCTGCACATGGTATTTATTGACCTAGAGAAAGCGTATGACAAGGTTCCTAGAGAACTTCTCTGGAGATGCCTGGAGGGAAAAGGTGTGTCGGTTCCCTATATTATGGCGATTAAGGACATGTATGATGGGGCTAAGACTTGGGTTAGGATAGTAGGAGGCGACTCTGAGCATTTTTCGGTTGTAATGGGGTTACACCAAGGTTCTGCGCTCAGTCCGTTCTTATTCGCCCTGGTGATAGACGCGTTAACACACCATATTCAAGGGGATGTGCCATGGTGCATGCTATTCGCCGATGACATAGTTCTGATTGATGAGTTGCGAGCCGGTGTTAACGAGAGGATGGAGGTTTGAAGACAGGCTCTTGAGTCTAAGGGTTTCAAGCTAAGCAGGACAAAGACGGAATACCTGGAGTGTAAGTTCAGCGCTGAGCCAGGGGGAAAAGGGCGTAGATGTGAGGCTTAATTCGCAGGTCATCCCGAGTAGAGGCAACTGCAAGTACCTTGGTTCGGTTATCCAGGGGGGAGGAGAGATCGACGAGGATGTCACACACCGTATTGGGGTAGGATGGATGAAGTGGAGGTTAGCATCTGGAGTCCTGTGTGACAAGAGAGTGCCACCGATACTCAAAGGTAAGTTTTATAAAGCGGTGGTTAGACCGGCCATGATGTATGGGGCTGAGTGTTGGCCCGTTAAGAACTCACATATCCAGAAGATGAAAGTAGCAGAAATGAGGATGTTGCGGTGGATGTGCGGGCACACTAGGATAGATAAGATTAGGAATGATGATATCCGGGAGAAGGTGCGTGTGGCTCCCATTGATGACAAGATGCGGGAAGCGAGGCTTAGATGGTTCAGACATGTTCAGAGGAGAAGCCCAGATGCTTCGGTACGGAGGTGTGAGCAGCTGGTTGTGGATGGCACGAGAAGAGGTAGAGGGCGGACTAAGAAGTATTGGAGAGAGGTGATCAGACAGGATATGGCGAGGCTCCAGATTTCCGAGGACATGACACTTGATAGGAAGATGTGGAGGTCGAGTATTAGGGTTGTAGGTTAGGAGGTAGTTGAGTCGTGCCTTACTTCGTACCATTGTGGGACTAGCCATGTAGGGTTTTTGTCTAAGATAGCTAGTGGCAATGTTGTGGCTTACTATTTCGCTTTTCAGTGCATGTCCTATTTACTAGCTATCGCTTTTGCTTTGCATCTTTCTTCTAGATTTCATGGTGTTCCTATTTTTCTTATGATTGTTGTGATGATACTAATATTTACTAATATTGTCTCCCTTTGCTTTACATCTTTCTTCTGGATTTTATGGTGTTCCTATTTATCCTATGATTGTTGTTGTGATAGTAATATTGTCTCATTTTTGTCATTTTGTCTTTTTTTTGAGCCGAGGGTCTTTCGAAAACAGCCTCTCTACTCCTTCAGGGTAGGGGTAAGGTCTGTGTACACACTACCCTCCCCAGACCCCATTAGTGGAATTTTATTGGGTGTTGTTGTTGTTGTTGTTATTTGTTGTTTGGTTGTTTAGTTTTTCAATTTTCTCTTTGGCAAAGCCTAGATGCCTCGCCATCTTTAAAATATAATGGATTTACATTACATCTTCTCCTATAGCTAATACGCAATAGTCACATCTGGTACTTTATTTAAATTCATTCATCTTCTCATGTAATTATGTGAATTCCTCGCTTGACAAATGTATACGATAAAAATCAGTATTAAGAGTTGGGTGAATGAGGAAGCGATATATGTATGCTTTAATTGTGATAATTAAGAGCGTATGAATTGTAACCGTTATAAAAAATTACAGACGGCTTTTATATGCTTTATTTAATTACCTTTTATTATAGCATTAATTGTGATAATTAAGAGGGCATGAATTGTAACCATACACCCCATAGCTCTAGTATAAATAAAGGCTTTAATTCTATTTGTGAGACATCAAGAAATACTTATAGCAAAAGACTAACATTCTTTTTTCTCAAGCTTTATACAAGTGTTATCGATATTTTCTAACTGTTCTTAATTCTGGTGTGAACATTCTGAAGTACAGGCTTGTCTTTTCTTCTATTATTTTTATTTTACTTGCTTTGCTCTTCATTACTTTATTTTATCCGATTAATTTAATTCACGTGTCTACAAATCACGATACAAATTCAATTGTACCATTTTTCGGTAAACAGTTTGGCGCCCACCGTGGGGCATAGAAAATTGTGGTGTTATTTTGATATGTACATCTTATACTAACGTGCTTTAAAATTTTTTTCTGTTTTAAGCATACTACAGTTATGGCACACAATGATATCAACAACTCGCTCAATGTTGCAACAAACTACAACGATGAGCCTGTGAACAATCTCCATAATGAAAATAAACACGATGGTTCAACTAGTGAAACCTGTCTCGATGGGAATGAGACAACTCCTAATAGGGTAGAAAGAAAAATTCGACACGAGAGGAGTCCTACCCCTAATGATATGGATGGTGAGCCGGTGGCTGTTACCATGAAAATGTGGAGAGCTCAACAACGAAAAATTATGGACCATCTCTCAAGATAGAACCAGATAATGACTAAGCTTTAACAAGCAATACCTGAGACTTCAAATAATTCAAATGTTGGTGTAACGACCCGGCCGATCGTTTTGAGAATTTAAGTCCTGTCTGGCGGCATAAGGCCCTAAGCAGCTTCATATTATGTGCCTTGACTTACGTGCGTGGTTGAATTCAATTATCGGGTGATTAGAGAGATTTGGGACACTTGGTCCCTAAATGAGAGCTTAAGTCTTAAAATTTGGATCGTAGTTGCAACTGTGTAAAGACGGATCCGAAATGGAATTACGTCGACTCTGTTAGCTCCGTTGAGTGATTTTGAGCTTAGGAGCACGTTCGGAATGTGTTTTGGAGGTCTGTAGTAGATTTAGGCTTGAATTGGCGAAAGTTTGATTTTCAGCGATTTTGGACGATAGTGGAAATTTTGATATCGAGCTTCGAATGGATTTCCGAAAGTGGCTGTGGGTTCGTAGTGTCATTTGTGACCTGTGTGAAAAACTTGAGGTCATTCAGACGTGATTTGATAGGTTTTGGCATCGGTTGTAGGAATTTAAAGTTTCAAGTTCTTTAAGTTTGAATTGGAAGGTGATTCGTGATTTTAGCATTAGTTGATGTG
Organism: Nicotiana tabacum; assembly: GCF_000715075.1. Classification (NCBI taxonomy): domain Eukaryota; kingdom Viridiplantae; phylum Streptophyta; class Magnoliopsida; order Solanales; family Solanaceae; genus Nicotiana; species Nicotiana tabacum. The sequence goes on along the minus strand of NC_134081.1, from coordinate 107,442,680 downwards.
ATTTGAAAGCTCGACTAAGTTCGTATGGTATTTTAGGATTAGTTGATATGTTTGGTTGAGGTCCCGAGTGGGCTCGGGTGAGTTTTGAGTGCTTAACGGATCAAAAGTTGGATTTGTGTTGCTGTTGAAGTTTTCAGGCATCTGTCATTTTTCGCACCTGCGGTGGAGAGACTGCAGGTGCGTGATCGCACATGCGGGGATGCAAGCGCAGAAGCGGAAAAATGGAAGAGTGCTAGGGGTCGCATGTGCGAAGTGAATTCCGCATATGCGATGCTCGCAGATGCGTTATGGTTACGTAGGTGCGGAGACGATCGCAGAAGTGGACAATAGTCCGTAGGCGCGCACTCGCAGGTGCTACCCAAGGTCCGCAGATGCGGAATAACTGGGCAGAAAAGGGGCAGATTCGAGGGTTTGAAGTTCACTTCACAAATTTGAATGAGAGCTCGGTAGAAGGCGTAATTTGGAGAGATTTTCGGAGGAAGTTTTTGGGTAATGATTCTTAACTCCCTTATGGTTATATTCCACTAATCTATGTTAGAATTGATCGTTTAAATTCGGATTTGGGGTGAAAAATTGAGAAAAGTTCTTAGGCCAAATTTTGTGGTTTGATCGAGATTTTGGTGTCGGATTTTAGTAAATTCGATATGGTTAGACTCGTGAGTGAATTGAGCTTTCGTATTTTATGACTTTTACCCGATTCCGAGACGTGGGCCCGTGTCACCTTTTTAGGGCGAATTTCGGAATATTTGTTAAAGTATTGATTTAATTAATTAGATGAGTCTATTATGATTGTAAATATAATATGTAATTGCTTTTGGCTAGATTTGAGCTATTCAGAGTCGGATATTCATGGAAAGGGCATTCTTACGGATTGATTGAGCTTGACTCGAGGTAAGTATTTTGCCTAACCTTGTGTGGGGGAACTACCCCTTAGAATTTGAGTCATCTATGTTGATTGTAGTCTGTGTACGCGAGGTGACGAGTGCATGCTCGGACGTATTTGTGGAAAGTTGGCCTCTTAGGGTTCTTATGTCCTTATATTCACTGTATATGATGTTATTTTTGATACGTTTGAATTCCTATTTACTAGTTTTACCTCTACATGCTTTGATTAGAGATAATTGCTTTAGGATTCACTCTTACTGTCTATTTGACCCTTATTTAACTTAACCAAAGATTTTACCTCTTCTATCATCATGCTATATTTTTCATAACTGCTTGTCTTTAATTGAAATCATTATTTTCTCACCCTATAATTGTTTAGTCTTTATTGGAGTTATGATTATCTTCCGTTGCTTTTTCTTACTTGAATTGTTGAATTTTTCTCGTAATTGCTCAACCTCAAAAGGAGTTTAGATAACATATATCTTAGTTGACTTGCCATTATTTGGAACTATTTGACTCGTGTTGGCTTCTTATTGTTGACTTGAATATTGTGGAATTGTTGCTATATTTTTGTTTTGTTTTCCCTTGTTAAGTTGTTCTCCTTGTGCCTAGCATTCTTTACTGTGGTTATTTCCTTGTGAATGAGTTCTACCGTTCTTGTGATTTAAATTCTTGAGTTGATTTGCTCGTCGTACCTTGCATTTCTGTCATTGTTGCTTTTGTACTCGTTGTGGTGATGTACGAGGTTTCTGTCGTGTTATAGTTGTTATCTCTGTTGTTTGCACTGCATATTTAAATTGGGACTACGGGCGTATTCCGGGAGATCCCCCAGCACTGTATATTTAAATTGGGACTACGGATATATTCCGGGAGATCCCTCTGTCTTGCATATTTACTTTGGGACTACAGACGTATTTCGGGAGATCCCCCAGCACTGCATATTTATTTTGGGACTACAGACGTATTTCGGGAGATCTCCCAGCACTGCATATTTAAATTGAAACTACGGACGTATTCCGAGAGATCTCCCTGTCCTGCATAATTAATTCGGGACTACGAGACGGTATCCCGGTAGATTTTCCCTGTGGTTATAGCTGTATTCGGAGCTGCTAATATTCCATGCTTAGGTGTCACAAGGTGACTTATACTCAAAGGATATTACTTGAAGAGTTTATATTTGAAAAGTATTTATCTCGAAGGAACTATGTTTGAAGATATTTATTTGAAAGGGTTATACTTGAAAAGTATTTATCTTGAAAGAACTATGTTTGAAGGCTAATTATTTGAAAAGTTTTTATTTGAAAGGTTTTATCTTGAAAGAACTATATTTGAAAGATATTTATTTGAAGGAAGTATATTTCAAAAATAATTTCTTATTGGAAAGAATTATATTCTAAAGACCTCAATTTAAAAACTTACGGGTGAATGTTTACACTTGAAGAATTTTACTAATTTATTGGGGTTGTTGGCTGAGACCTTATGTGAAAACTATTGCAGCTGCTGAGTTACTACTTGCCTTTACTGTATTGTGATTTCTGGATTTGGGTTGTGTTTCGTTCATTCTTCTGCGTCTTATTCTGGTGTTCCGTTGTTACTTCCTGTTTTTCCTTCCTTGTTGAAGTTGCTATGTCCTTAGCCATATCGCGGGGTCCTTAGATAGATGTCATGTTCTGTCATCCCTATACTTATGCTTGTTCAGTTTATTAGACCAGTGGGTGTCTTGACTAGTCCTCGTCACTACTTCACCGAGGTTAGTCTTGATACTTACTGGGCACCGATGTGGTGTGCTCATCCTACACTTCTGCACATTTTGTGCAGATCCAGCTAATTGTTCGTTATCTACTGTGTGGACTGTTGTTGCGGAGACTCAAGGTAAACCTGTCGCTGCTTTCGCAGGCTTCGGAGTCACCTTTAACTTTTCATTTTGCACTGTTTATTCTTATTTCTGGACAGTTGTATTTAGAAGTTTTCTAGCAAATACTCTATAGAGCTTATGACTTGTACTACCGGTTTTAGGAACTATAAGAGATTCTATTTAAATAATGTTGTTATTTTAATTATTGTTAGGCTTACCTAGTCCTTAAGACTAGGTGCCATCACGATACCCAGACGGAGGAGAAATTGGGTCGTGACAGTTGGTGTTTGAACCCCCTCCCGGCGTCCCTATAAATCAAACGGCACCAAGAACCGGTGAATCATTACCGGGGGAAGGTTCGGAAGAAACAACAATCAAGCAGGTGGTGCCGGAAGTGGATCTGAAAATGAAAATAACGCAGACGATTCTTTCAAAGCTGAACTCATGAGGTTTATGAGGGAAATAAATGCTCGAATAGATCAAAGTGCTAAAGAATTTCATTCTCGAATAGATCAGATCCCTGGAGCACCTCCAGTTCTAGAGGGCCCGAATTCAAAAATGTATATACCATTGCCGTTTAAAACCTAGTGCGGCTCCGAAGTTGATTCCAAAGAGATCAAAATGCAGGATATTTCAAAATATGATGAAGCATCGGATCCGTATGAACACATCACAACCTACACCACAACTGTCAAGGGAAATGATTTGGCTCCGTATCTGATCGAATCAGTTTTACTAAAGAAATTTGGCGAAACTCTAACAAAATGGGATTTAACATGGTATTCTCTTTTACTTGAACACTCAATTGATTCTTTTGAAATAATTGAAGATTCTATCATCAAAGCTCACGCCGGAGGAAGGAAAGTGCTAGCTAGAAAAGTCAATATATTCAGAATCACTCAAGGAAACTCTGAGTTGCTACGAGAGTTTGTGATCCGATTCCAAAAATAGAGAATGTTGTTACCGGTAGTACTAAATTAATGGGTAGTGGAAGTATTTACCAAGGGTCTTAATCCCACAAGTTTTGATGCCTCAAGGAAGTTGAAGGAGAGTGTTGGAATTTCAAGCAATAACGTGGGAAGATGTTCATAACATATACGAGTCAAAGATTCGTGTAGAAGATGATAAGATAAGTAAATTGACATATTCAATAGCCCGGAATCAAAGTTAATTGAACTTTGAACGGAGGCATTTCAGACACCGATTTAAACCATACCTATCAGGATTATGGACTGATATGAGGCAGGGGCGTACCCGAAGCGAGTCACCAGAAAATAACTTCGACAAAATACAATAATGTCTACGAATGTCGGGGACTGTTGCATCGGAGCAGATGAAACTGCAATAGTAAGTACCGAAAGCATCTGAAGATGGCCCTGGAACAATCTGTACAAGATGCCGGAGATAGCCCGAACTGGCTCTGGAATAAAGAAAAGGACTGGGGACTACTAGATCAACCTGGAAAAAAATTAGAAGGAATCAGAATCAAGAACTGTCTAGACTCAATAATTGCCAGCCCAGTCGCAATTCTCTTGCAAGGTATTTTTGTTCATCTCCCGTAAATTATCGTATATGCAAAGTTATGAACACATGTGAACGTTCAACGAATGGAATGAAGCAAAACTTGCACTTTCTAGAAACATTCTTGTATATGTTTGAATGAACATAATCATTCTTAATATTTACTCATACTTAGAAGCAAAAAAGGATTACAAATCCGAACAATTGCGCCCGGATGAACATGGGACGTCCTCTTCATAAGCACTATAAATATAAGGTCCCTCTCTTATAAAGCTATCGAATTAAGTGGCTAAAGGTCGGATGCCTTGTTTCCCAATCGTAAAGTTAACCAGATGTATCAAATTCCTAGGCATTATCAAAACCTTAAGTATAAAATTCATGGTCATTAACATACCCGGTCTTGAAGGTTGTGAGATTATAAAAGTTTTCGGTTACAACTAAAAATCGAAGAGTCAAAACTCAAAGAAAAGTTATCGGGTACAACTAAAAACCCGAGAGTTAATAGTCAAAGAGGTACAACTAAAAACTGAAGAGTTAAAACTCAAAGAAAAGTTGCGGGTGGATGCTAAAAACCCTGAGATCAAGTTGTCTATGATAACGATACTTTTGCAGCTTCAACCGGTCATCGAAGAAAGAATAATAAGTGGTGGAGTTGTCATCTGAATCCCTAAGTTATGCACTCTTTTTCCTAACCCCCGATTTTTGTCCAGATTGGATTTTTCCTGTAAGATTTTTAAAGAGGCAGTGACGAGGGTAAAAAGGAGAAAATCTTCCACTTTCCGGTCACATCACAGTGAGTATCGGAAAGTGGGGGGGGGGGGGTGATCACGCCCAACTATGCCTTATAAAAAGGACTAAGTGGTCATTGCAAATATAATCCGGTTTACAAGTCCGAAATCGAATCCCACAGGGAATTAACCTACTAATCACAACTACCAGTTTCGCAAGAATTCAAGTAATTAACTTTCAGAAATATTGAATAATGCGTTGAGTGTTTACTAACTAAAAGCAAGGTAATTAAAATATGTAATTTTATTACTAACAAAGCAAATATTGTAGACAAGATTGGAAAGGTCTAGGGTTACGTTTTCCCCTCTTATCGGAATCCTCCCTGCTACGTCTCCTATAAATTCGCCTAGATACACTCTACCGATCATGAGCACTTTAGGTGTCGTAATTCTCTTCCGAGCAAATACAATAATTTACTAGTCGTATTCTTCCGAACTACGCTAGCTATGTCACGACCCAAACCGATGGGCCACAACGGGCACCCGGTACCTTACTTAACCGAGTACCAACATAACGTATCTTTTCGTATCATACTATCATAGATAACTGAGCCGAGGAGGCAGATGTGAGATAAGTAGAATACAACATGAAATACCAACTTATACATAAGACATACGACATATAAGACCAAAATAACCACTCGTACACTGAACATAGGCCGACAAGGCCATACAATCTTTTACGTACATGACGTCTGTCTACAAGCCTCTAAGAATACATAATTGTCATAAAGGTTCAGACAGAGCCCCCACCATACCAAACAATACATGCCTAAATCATACTGACCAAACAAGAAACTACGGAGCAAATGGAGCGCACAACACCTTCCGCTAAGCTGATAGCCTACTTGGAGGACTCTCGACCTATCTATCAGGACCTGCGGGCATGAAACGCAGCGTCCCAAGGAAAAAGGGACGTTAGTACAAATAACGTACCAAGTATGTAAGGAATGAAATCAGTAAACAATAGATATGAGAAAAACATAGAGTAAAAGACTCGACATGTATGTCTTAATAACTATGTGAATCATTAATATTTACAATGTCATGCATATGCGTATAAATATCATACCATGTTTAGGTATATGTGTTCATAACATCATCAAATCTCTGAGGGCATCCCATTATATCATCTCAGCCACTGTGGGCAAATCATCAATGTATACCAGCTGATCAGGTGGTGGTGCGTATATAACGCCATAACCTTTTTACATATCCCATATACATATAATATACGCGTATATAATGCCATCTCGTCATGGGTCAATATATATGTATAAATGCATGAAATGCATAAGAAATACATTAATAAGATTTTTCGGAATATCATAAAATCAATATGTCTTTCGGATAAATTTTATCAAATATGTATTTTTCTGAGACCCATAAACATAGGATATAATAATAATTCACATGGGAATCAAGAATATAGACACCCCTAGTATTTCTATGAATAGAGTAATTTATGAAAGTTGCATTTTTTGCTCGTTTCGTTTGTATCATTTGTATCATGCCAAAAGAAATAAGGGATATCGTTAATATACCTGAGCTGATTCTCTTGACAATTCCTCTAACAGACGTCAATTGCAACAACAGTAATGGCAGATCGAAGTAGGGAAAAATCCGTATGATATTCTTTGAGAAAGATTACAACGTACTCCCTTAGAATCGTAAATCTCACGTTTCGAAGTTTTAAGTGAATTGATTAAGCTCCATCGTCACTTTGCAAATCTTGGCATCCCTCTTTAAAATTTATGAACAATGTTACTAATAAAGAATGGGATGTTGTTCTCTACAAGAATGGAAAATGAATATAATTGTTGCCACGTTAAAGTTCCTTAAACTTTATTCAAAGACTTAGAGTTTCAAATGAATTCTTTAAAAGTGTTGGTTGGTAGGCCCCACTTATAACTTTAATGCTTAGCAAGCTTTCTTATCCCAAAGTGTGATACCAACTTAGCATACATATTAGTCATACATCACTTTAGTTGTCATGGTCCCACGTGGATAAGACACTTCTTACACTTATTCACTTAAATTAATAATTAACCAATAATCTCAAATTACTTAAAATACTACTCAACTTTAACATACTTTATACACCCTACTATCATGGTCAAGTGGTATCTTGCATGGCACTAGTCCATAAATATGGGATATTGTAGCTTGGACCGTATTTTATCTCAAAATGTCAAACTCCGACGAAATTCATTTTCTTCGATTTGTTTACCCTCTCACTTTCACGAATTTACTTATCACTTGTTTGAAATAGCATAATGCTTATAATCTCAAAATAAATCTCATTTTCAAACTTACGTCGATTAACTTACGAAGAAACTTTAACATACGAAAATGCGGGATATAACATCTCATTTTTGAGCTTATCTAAATTTACTTATGGGGTACTTTCACGTACGAAAATATGGGGTGTAATATCATTCTCCCTTTGGAACATTCGTCCTCGAATGTTGAGTAATGCACTTATCGGTCTCATAACCGGATAGCTTATACGAATAGTTTTAATATTGTCCTTGCCATTTAGGAAACTGTTCTGTTAATAAATTTAAAGTCCAGGGCATTCCCACCTTTAGGCCTCTTTCTCACACCATGGCTTGTGGTCGGTATTCTTCCAATCTCGTAACTCTTGCTAATTTTTGTCATGTAGCATGTATGACTTCTTCCTTGTATGTGCGCCTATTTGATTCTTCCTCCAGCTTTTAGCCAATCTCTAGGCCTCACTTTGTGAATATATATAGAATTTTGACAAGCTGTCCCTATGGGTGTCTATGGCTTTACTACATCTATGTAGATCATACTATACCATAACTCTTACTTCGATTTACCGTTACTGAGGTTTGCTACCAAACTCCAGGTTACTCTCGTTGCTTATCCTATATGTATAAATCTAAGTCCTTTAATGCTTTCTCATTACTGTTCATCTTAAGAATGATGACCTAATTCCATTCATATTTTGTAACTTTTATCGATCCATTGTTGATTCGCCTCAATGTTGATCTACAATTTACCACTAATAACTTGAAACTTCTTACGTAATACATTGCCACTAGGGATTTACGTCTCATCAGGGAATATCTGTAGTGACTTGCCTAATCCACCTAGGGGCGATACTATACTTCAATAACCATTTTTTTTATAGAATTCCAACGTGATTCATCTTATGGGAGGGGACTCTAATCCCATGCCGTCCATGAAATCCCTTTTTTTCAAATCATTACTCAATCAAAGGCCCAAACGTCATCCTTTATCTATCACAATTACACCCTTATTCTACTACCATACTAGCATTCTATCTCTTTTAAATGCTAATAGTCTTAGACTCCTTTGAGTTCATGCATGCTATACTGAGTTTTTTATAACTTAGAGAAATCATTAGCTCTCTTGTTTTCACGGGCTTAATCCTCGAGGACTTATCCATTGTCGTCACCTTCTCACTCGCCCTTTCTTATCCTTACTCATGTCTTCCAAAAACCTTGCCACTTTACCATACTTTAGCTTGCGACTTACACATATCTATTTATACTACTCCCAACCTTCTTTCAACTTGCTTGCATCATAGATTTTCTTATGTCATTCTGGTACATCAAGCGAGACATCACATCGTTTCTAACTCTTCTTTATTCTTTTAACTAGACCTCTTGATACATAGAAACCATAGGCCGGAAAATATGGGATTGACGATGTCGTTATCATTCCTGGATACTAAGTCTCAGTGTTTCTAGCCTTCTATCTGAAGTATGGACTATTCACAACCTTCTGCATTTGAGTATCTCGTATGTTGTTCACCTTTACCTTACTTACCTTAAAATATCGCATCACATCTTCTATCTCTTTCATGACCTCCCTTCCACACAGGTATAATTCACATCCACAGCTTGAAGCTCTATTATAATACTTGCACCTCTGGTGAATATACAATCCGGTGAGAGCTTCATACTGACTTCTTATGAGGCTGATACTCTTATAACTGGCTTTGTCGTAGAGTCGTTATAGAATATGGTTGTTGTACTATCTCTCTTGTACCTCTGATATTAAGAGTGATTCTGCAATATTCTCAATCATGATGTCTAAAATTTTCTGGGTCCAATAATCAGACTCCTGATTTGCTTCGTTGATGTAACTCTTTAGTTTCCTCTTCCTTCTGATCAACCTTTCTGTAGGCTTAAGCTATCTTCCGATCTGTGGCTCCTGGTATTAGTTATTACTTTAGTCTTTCATAGCTGCTATGGAATATCCGTGATACCATCATCTAACAATTCAATCCCTTGTCTATGACCTGGACTTAATTCTTTCTTTTAACTTATACCAGAGTCTTCTACAGCTGTATGATTGTCAACATATATGCTGGATGGATAATACTCCGAAATCTAAAGTGCATTCATAACGTAACTCACTATGGATCACTAATCAAATAATTCCTTTCATTCCTTCTCAACTTTTTTTAAATGTAAGCAATTACTTTTCCTGGTTGTTTTTTCCACTTGTTGCATACATACTTAGCTTATCTTAGTTCCCACGCATGCCGAAATGTTTGTACAACTCATATGGTCTCGAATATTACTTTTAATTTTTCTTCCCGTTCCTTAGCCACGGTAGGTGTCACTTCCTCATAGAGTTCATATAATGTTGTAGTGAGACATGTTTTTTTACATGACCATTTTCTCTTTAGGTCACTGTGCTTAGGTTGAAGCCTTCTTCCTTATTTTCTCAGCTAGTCTTTCATTGTAGTACTTAGGGAGGACCTCTGACTCTTGTAAAGCTGCGAGCTTATTACATAGTATACTCGACGATTTTTTTATTTTTTTTTTGTGATGTCCTTTCTTGCCTATAATTATCCGTAGTTACTTACCTTCAAGCCCTTATGCTTGTAGGGTTGCTTCTGAACTAATATTTTGTATGTCTTCCCAGTGGCACTCTCTTTTATTTTCGTAACACTCATACGGTACCTTTACTATCCCAACTCCTATCTAAATATTTCTCAAGGATCACAATATCATACCTGCGAGATTGAATTCCCCATGTTGGGGTTCACTATATTTATTTTGCACGATCTATTGATTTGTCTATATCCTCTTGTCTAGCCATAACTAGGCTCTTCCTGAATCAACTGCTAACTATTCGTTAGCCCATTCTCATATCAATATTTCACGTAATCTTTCTTGGGTTAATTCTTTTGTCTTAACTTACGTATCGGACTGACTCCTTATCTATTAATAACATCTCGGGTAGAAACCCTTACTTCCTCTCCTTGACGTCATGTTTGCATAATGTCCTGGAATCATTGCATGTCTGTAGGATTTGAATGAGTGCAATCTCATCCCTTTCTCATTTTTATCGCATTCTCCCTTTACCATTCCGTAGTTACTAAAACCACTTAATTCTGACTTAACTCCATATCACTTCATACTCCCCCCTTTAGGGGAGTACTAAGATTTAGTGCTACGATGATCTACATATAGATGTTTTACCTTTTCATCTTTGGCGTCTTTTCACATCATCGATGACCCTTACTCGCCTCGCGGTAATCCTTCGGTACCAAGGATAATAAATTTCCTTACTTGCGATGGTGACACTTAGTATAACTGGTACATACAGTCCCTTAAGATGAACTTTGCTCACATTGCTTGCTTTGGGGAAGCGTCTTCCTGAATGACCATTCTCTGAATTTCTCATGAATCTTCTTCTATTGTCCATTCTATTATCTCCGGAACGCAATCTTTGAAATTCTCATGATGCCTACTATTATCAAATCACTCAGTCCCTAATTCATGTTTAGTTTATCTTGTTCACCAACCCATACTTATTCATATTACTCCGGGGTCTAACTTTTCCTTCTGGTAGTCACGTTGGAGTCACAAAGTTATTTCTCGAAATAAGGATATGACTTTATGGCCTATACTCTTTTGTTGTCTCCAGGCCTGTCACCTCTCGTATTTTCCTTCACTTGACTATAGACTATGTAATACTGTCATCTTTTTAATCTACCATTGTCATCCGTGTATCACATCTTACTCATAATGCTTCATTAATTCTCTTCTTATTTTCCTGGTAACATTTCTGTTTATCACTTTATTCTGAAACTTCAACAAGACATTATTTTGCTTTTAACTCTCCTTTATCCATCCCCTAGCTCTTCGGGTTGCCTAACATCCTCGCTTTACTAGGGACGGGACCATACTAATGTAATATTTATCCCTTCCAGAATTCCAGTGTCTATCTTTGTACTACTTATATCTAGCTGTACTATTTTAGAGTGCAACATTTGGGTGTCTCACAAGGAGATCTATTAGCACATTTGCAATATTCTTCTGAAATGTCAACTGACGCAAACAATCCATCCATCCTTTTGGGTTACTCTAACCCCAGTCGGATCCTGATATCTGTTAGTTTCCATAGGGTATAACTGAGATGGGTGTGGCCTATTATATATACCTCGGTTACAATTGAAGGTAACTCAAAAATGCTTATATTTCTCTTCTTGAATTGTAATTACTGTTAATTTTCATTAACTGGGTACCTCGTACCCTTCTTCACCTTGCTTCTTTTACTTGCTGAAACTTGCGTCTACCTTCCGATTCTCTTATTCCTTTTTACCATAAGAGTGGATAGACATTCTTGCCTTAGGGATCCTTATCAAGAAGCTTACACGTCTTAGTAAACACATGATCTGTTGAATACCTCATATTTATCCACCATAAGCATGATGCAAAAATTGAGTTCCTCTGACTCAACTCTTCCACAACTATCTCTTACCAACCGTCTTCGTGGATGTAGGCATCGTCATATTATGAATAAGATAGAGTTTTGGAAATTAAGTTCTTACAGCTGAGTTCTATCACACGATCTAGAGTCAGAAGAAAGAGTGACAGTCCTAAATACCCTGTAACCTTCTGCTTATAAGTGTGGTGCACAATATACACATAAACAAAACTCTACTAGACACGACTTATAGACTCCCTAGGACAGAACTGCTCTGATACCACTTTTGTCACGACCCAAACCGATGGGCCACGACGGGCACCCGGTACCTTACTCAACCGAGTACCAACATAACGTATCTTTTCGTATCATACTTTCATAGATAACTAAGCCGAAGAGGCAGACGTGAGATAAGTAGAATACAACATGAAATACCAACTTATACATAAGACATACGGCTTATAAGAACAAAATAACCACTTGTACACTAAACATAGGCCGACAATGCCATACAATATTTTATGTACATGACGTCTATCTACAAGCCTCTTAGAATATATAATTGTCATAAAGGTCGGGACAAGGCCCTGCCATACCAAACAATACATGCCTAAATCATACTGACCAAACAAGCAACTCCGGAGCAAATGGAAAGCACCAACACCTTTTGCTAAGCTGATAGCCTACTTGGAGGACTCTCGACCTGTCTATCGCGACCTGCGGGCATGAAATGCAGCGTCCCCAGGCAAAAGAGATGTCAGTACAAATAATGTACCGAGTATGTAAGGAATGAAAATCAGTAAACAGTAGACATGAGAAAAATATGGAGTAAAAGACTTGATATGTATGTCTGAATAACTTTATGAATCATTAATATTTATAATGTCATGCATATGTGTATAAATATCATACCATGTTTAGGTATATGCATTCATAACATCATCAAGCCTCTGAGGGCATCCCATCATATCATCGCAGCCACTGTGGGCAAATCATCAACGTATACCAGCTGATCAGGTGGTGGTGGGTATATAACGCCATAACCTTTTCCCCATATCCCATATACATATAATATACGCATATATAATGCCATCTGGTCATGGGTCAATATACATGTATAAATGCATGAAATGCATAAGAAATACATTAATAAGATTTCTCAAAATATCATAAAATCAATATGTCTTTCGGATAAACTTTATCAAATACGTATTTTTTTGAGACCCATAAACATAGGATATAATAATAATTCATATGGGGAATCAAGAATATAGACACCCCTAGTATTTCTATGAATAGAGTCATTTATGAAAATTGCGTATTTTGCTTGTTTCGTTTGTATTATTTGGACCATGCCAAAAGAAATAAGGGATATCGTTAACATACCTGAGCCGATTCTCTTGACAATTCCTCTAACACACGTCAATTGCGACAACAGTAACGGCGGATCGAAGTAAGGAAAAATTCATATGATATTCTTTGAGAAAGATTGCACCGTACTCCCTTAGAATCGCAAATCTCACGTTTTGAAGTTTTAAGTGAATTTATTAAGCTCCATCGTCACTTTGCAAATCTTGGCATCCCTCTTTAAAATTTATGAACAATGTTACTAATAAAGAATGGGATGATGTTCTCTACAAGAATGGAAAATGAATATGGCCGTACCCTTATTTGGCTTGAATTCTTGAATTCTTGCTTAAGCTAAATGTCACGTTACTGAGGATGCTAATATGCAAATTCTTGTTTTGAATTTGCTGAAGTGAATTAGAGAGGTTAAAGAGATATCCACGTCTCTTTAAGTGAATTAGAGAATAGATTTTAATGTCTTGGTGGTGTAGGCCCCACCTTTCAAGACTTTTGTCACTTAATATATATAAATGTGACACCTTTCAAAGTGACTTAAGAGTCATCAAATAGAACATATATTGTTGCCACATTAAAGTTCCTTAAACTTTATTCAAAGACTTAGAGTTTCAAATGAATTCTTTAAAAGTGTTGGTTGGTAGGCCCCACTTATAACTTTAATGCTTAGCAAGCTTTCTTATCCCAAAGTGTGATACCAACTTAGCATACATATTAGTCATACATCACTTTAGTTGTCATGGTCCCACGTGGATAAGACACTTCTTACACTTATCCACTTAAATTAATAATTAACCAATAATCTCATATTACTTAAAATACTACTCATTTTTAACACACTTTATACACCTTACTATTATGGTCATGTGGTATCTTGTATGTCACTAGTTCATAAATATGGGGTATTGTAGTTTGGACTGTATTTTATCTCAAAATGTCAAACTTCAACGAAATTTATTTTCTTCGATTTTCTTACCCTCTCACCTTCACGAATTTACTTATAACTTGTTTGAAATAGCCTAATGCTTATAATCTCAAAATAAATCTCATTTCCGAACTTACGTCGATTAACTTACGATGAAACTTTAACATACGAAAATGCGGGATATAACATTTCATTTATGAGCTTATCTCAATTTACTTATGGCGTACTTTCACGTACGAAAACATGGGTGTTGCTGACACTAGTTTACCACTCACTAAGGTCGCACCAAGGTTTTGTTATTCCTAATCCTACCTTTAAACCCTCAGTATTTATCCCTAATATACGTTATGAGTGATGTTGTTCAACAACTACCTAAATATGTACCCTTTTCCAAATAATACACACTAAATAGGCATAGTCAATTGAGGGCCCTTCAATCAACCACAATAATCACGTAGAAACAAGTAGAGAAAATCCAATGGCAAACTTATATTAAACGCCACAAAAATTCATCCTCCAAGAGGTTCCATCAAACCCTAGAATAAAGAGTTTAGCTATACATAAATGTTTTCATAACTACAATATAAGAATTCATCACCAATAATAGAAAAGGGAAGAAGGAAGATAAAAAGTCATTTTTGAATCTTCTGTCTTGCTCCTTGCTTGTTCTTGCCTTCAAAGATATTGTGTAACCCTTAAAAAGTCATTCTTTGATGTATTTATATCACTTAGGGTTGCTAAGGGGCGAAACTTTTCAATTCCACTTCGGATGGGAAAAGTTGGAATTCGCGTCTGCCTTCGCGCGTCGCGCTCCCATTTATGCGGATTCAGCTTTTGAAATTCTTCCATTTCGCGAAGTGATCCGTGCCTTTTCTTCGCTTCACTGTTTTGTGCCTTCACTTTTCACCTTTTTTGCGTGCGTTTTCGTGCCATGCACGAGAATAGACGAGCTCCCAATCCTTCCATTTTTCTCCTTTTTGCAATAATTTGATATCTTTTGCTCCATTATCATTCAAGATCACTTCTACAAATAAGAAATACGTAATGAGTATAATTCACTTCAAATATAATGTAATCTCCCACAACTCACACGAGAAATGAGATGAAAACACACTCAAAATCATACACTTTTGGCCATTTGTCAGGGGACTATCTATATACGGTAAAATTAGGTAAATGAGGAAGCGACACATGTCAATAATGATCAGTCAACCATGGTGAAACCAAATGCAAACTTGTGGCCAGATAAGAAGCAATTCAAGATATGACTGTTATAGAAATGTTACAGAAGACCCCAAGATTCCACCGACCTCTATTAGCTTTTATTAAGCTTTATTACCTTTAATTACCTTTTATTATAACATTATTTGTGGTAATTAAAGGGGCATTATTTGTAACTATACACCTCAAATTACTTAAAATACTACTCACTTTTAACACACTTTTTACTTGATTTGCTCTTCATAACTTTATTTTATCGGATCAATTTAATTCACGTGTCTATACATTATGATAAAATATAATTGTACCATTTTTCCAATAAACAGTTTGGCACCTACCGTGGGGCATAGATAATTGTGGTGTTATTTTGATTTGTACATCTTATACTAACGTGCTTTAAAGGGGTTTCTATTTTAAGCATACTACAGTTATGGCATACAATGATATCAACAACTCGTTCAATGTTGGAACAAACTACAACGATGAGCCTGTGGAAAATCTCCATAATAAAAATCAACAAGATGGTTCAACTAGCGAAACCCGTCTCGTTGGGAATGAGTCAACTCCTAACCGGGTAGAAAGAAAAATTTGATATGAGAGGAGTCCTACCCCTGATGATATGGATGGTGAGTCGGTGGCTGTTACCGCTAAAATGTTGGGAGCACAACAGCAAAAAATTATGGACCATCTCTCAAGACAAGACCGGATAATGATAGAGCTTCAACAAAAAATACTGGGGACTTCAAATAATTCAAATAGTAGAGTTCGAATCCCTCTCGACGTCCCTATAAATCAAACAACACCAAGAACCGGTGACACTATTACCGGGGAAAGTTCGGAAGAAACAGCAATCAAGCAGGTGGTGTCGGTAGTGGATTTGAAAATAAAAATAATGTAAACGATTCTTTCAAAGCCGAACTCATGAGGTTTATGAGGGAAATAAATGCTCGAATGGATCAAAATGCTAAAGAATTTCTCTCGAATAAATCGAATCCCGGGAGCACCTCTGATCCAAAAGGGCTAGGATTCGAAAAAGTATATACATAATACAATTGCCGTTTAAAACCCAGGGTGGCTCTGGAGTTGATTCCAAAGAGATTCAAAATTCCGGATATTTCAAAATATAATGGAATATCGGATCCACTGGAACACATCACAACTTACACCACAGTTGTGAAGGGAAATAATTTGGCTCCGCATCAAATCGAATTTGTTTTACTAAAGAAATTTGGCAAAACTCTAACAAAAGGGGCTTTAACATGGTATTATATTTTACTTGAATATTCAATTGATTCTTTTGAAATGCTTGCAGATTCTTTCATTAAAGCTCACACTGGATCAAGAAAAGTACAAGCTAGAAAGCCGATATATTCAGAATCGCTCAATGAAACTCGGAGTTTCTACGAGGGTTCGTGATCCAATTCCAAAAAGAAAAAATATTGTTACCGGCAGTACCGGATGAATGGCAGCGGAAGCATTTACCAAGGGTCTTAATCCCAAAAGTTTTGATGCGTCAAGGAAGTTGAATGAGAGTTTGTTAGAATTTCAAGCATGTGGAAAGATGTTCATAACTGATACGAGTCAATGATTCATGTAGAAGATGATCAGATAAGTAAATCAGCATCTTCTATGGCCCGGAATCAAAGTCAATTGAACTTTTATTGGAGGCATTCTAGATACCAGTTTGAACCATATCCATCAGGATCATAGACTGACATGAGGCAGGGGCGTACCCGAAGCGAGTTGCCAGAAAATAACTTTGATGAAAAACAATAGTGTCTATGAATGTTGGGGACTATTGCATCAGTATAGCAGAATATGCAACAATAAGTACCGGAAGTATCTATGGCTCCGGAACAATTTGTACAAGATATCGGAGATAGCCTGAATTTGCTCCGGAATAAAAAAAAGGACTGGGGACTGCCAGATAAATTACTGAGGACTGCTAGATCAGCCTGAAAAAAAAAAGAAATAGAAGGAATTAGAATCCAGAACTACTAGACCCAATAAATGTTAGCTCGGTCACCATTCTCTTGCAAAGTAATTTTGTTCATCTCCTGTAAACCGTCCTATATGCAAAGTTATAAACACTTGTGTACGTTCAAGGAATGGAATGAAGTAAAACTTACATTTTCTAAAAATATTCTTGCATATCTTTGAATTAAGAAAATCATTCTTAATATTTGCTCACACTTAGAAGTAAAAAAGGATTACAAATCCGAACAATTATGCCCGGATGAACATAAGACGTCCTCTTTATAAGCACCTTAAACATAAGGGCCCTCTCTTATAAAGGTATCAAATTAAATGACTAAAGGTCGGATGCCTTGTTTCTCGATCGTAAAGTTAACCGGATGCGTCAAATTCCTGGACTTTATCAAAATCAGAAGTATATAATTCCTGGTCATTACCATCTCTGCTCTCGAAGGCTGTGAGATTACAAAAATTTTCGGGTACAACTAAAAACCGAAGAGTCAAAACTCAAAAAAAAGTTTTTGGGTACAAATAAAAACCCAAGAGTCAACAATCAAAGAGTTACAACTAAAAATCGAAGAGTTAAAACTCAAAGAAAAGTTGCGGGTGGACACTAAAAATCTAAGATCAAGTTTTCTGTGATAACGACACTTCTTCAGCTCCAACCAGTCATTGAAGAAAGAATAATAAGTGGCAGAATTGTCAACTGAATTCCTAAGTTCTGCACTCTTTTTTTCTTCCCCCGGTTTTTATCCCGATTGGATTTTTCCGATAAGACTTTTAATGAGGCAGTGACGAGGGCACAGTGAGTAACCGGAAAGTGGTGGGAACTATCTGTATACGGTAAAAATCGGTCTCGTGAGTTGGATGAATGAGGAAGCGACACATGTCAATAATGACTAGTCAACCATGGTGAAACCAGATGCAAACTTGTGACCGAATAAGAAGCAATTCAAGATATGACCGTTATAGAAACATTACAAAAGACCCCAATATTCCACCGGCCTTTATTAGCTATTATTATGCTTTATTACCTTTAATTACCTTTTATTATAGTATTAATTATGGTAATTAAGGGGGGCATAAGTTGTAACCATATACCTTATAGCTCTAGCATAAATAGAGGCTTTCATTCAATTGTGAGACATCAAGAAATACTGATAGCAAAAGGCTAACATTCTTTTTCTCAAGCTTTATACTAGTGTTATCGTGATTTTTCACTTATTCTTGATTCCGGTGTGTACAATCTAAAGTTCCGGCTTGTCTTTTCTTCAATTATTCTTATTTTATTTGCTTTGCTCTTTATTACTTTATTTTATCGGATCAATCTAACTCACGTGTCTATAAATCACGATATAAATTCAACTGTATCGTTTTTTCGGTAAACAACAAAATGTGTCCAATTTCCTCCTTTAAACTGTTTACTATTACTTATTTATTACACATAATACATACTCCTAACTCAGTTTATTATTTAATCATATATAATAATTAATGTAAGTTAACATAAGCATCAAATATGAGTACTCACTTTGAGCTAAAATATATTTAAAATTGGGATGCTGGTGTATAATTTATTTGAATGTTGTAGGGTCTCCGTACAAGTAAAATGAATTTGTAAAACCATAGAGGTTCCAAGCTCCTAAACTTCTATAAACTTAGGTGTCGTTCGGTTATCTTCACATAAAAATCCAGCATTAATTAATATAATATTTGATTGCTCCTTATTTTCTTCATAAATAATAATTTGATTTTGGCTAAAATGTAAAATAAGAATGTAAATATTAGTGATATATGGGTCAGAAATACTAAAATAATAAAACTATCCCATATAGTAAGAATTTATTTTATTTTATTTAAAAGGAAACAAATATTTTAAATTATAGATAGTATGCAAATATAAAATATATCACACTAATTATTTAACAAAAATAATATCTATATTGTGTAATCCTTACATTACTAAATTTTTACAATCACTACATTACTAATTACCGTTTTCTCAACCAAACCACCCCTGTACGTTAGAGTCCAACCGTCCAACTACGTACCCTCTGATAAACAAAGAAAAAATCAGTACATAAATGATTTCCCATAAAATAACTAGGAAACCACTTGCTGCAACTGTAAAGATCGAGTACACAGTTCGTCAAACAGCCACTGGTTTATCGCTTTTAAAACTCCAAAAAGTCCTTTTCTATCAATACCACCACTTCTTTTCAGTGCCTATAAATTCAGCCTTAGCTTCAAACTCTTAGCATCATCTTCAAAATCATCAAATCAACTTGTATCAGAATACCAGAGAAACAAAAGCAATATTCATCTATCAAAAACAAAACAGAAAATTAAGAAAGGTACGATATATTTAGAAATCATGAGTTCAAACAGGAAAGCGTGGATAGTAGCAGCCAGTGTTGGAGCAGTGGAAGCTTTAAAAGATCAAGGTTTCTGTAGGTGGAATTACCCTTTGAGGTCCGTTGTTCAGCACACAAAGAATAACATGAGATCTTACTCTCAAGCTTAGAAGCTTTCTACTTCTTCTTCCTCACTGATTGCAAGGAGCGACAAGGCAAAACAATCTGAAGAATCTTTGAGGAAAGTTATGTACTTGAGCTGTTGGGGTTCCAACTGATCATTTTTTCCAAGAAACATATATAGTTGTTATTAGAAAGAGAAAAGAATGTAGGGCTATGATTGTAAATAGAATTTTTTGGCATTCGACCTCAAGAGTAGCGTGTATTTCGAAATGGGCAACAAATCAATTTAATTCAAAGCGTCGCATTAGAAAATGAAGAAGACTTCAATTTTTATCAAAATCCATGCTTGTTTCAATAGATCTATATACATTTTTTAAAAAAATACGAGGAAAATTTAAATAATAATTTAGTCAAATAACTTCTATAATTAATATAACAATGTTATTAAATATTCCCCCGGATTGACTTTATTTGATTTTTTGGTCTCTTTTTGTGATCCATACTATTTGATTTTTTTTAAATATCAAGAAGGAATGAACTTCTCTTTTTCAAAGTTACTATTGGAGTAAATAACCTAGGGGTATTTGTTATATTTTTAATGAACAAATTAAGGTTAATATAGTCAATTTTATTATTAATTAATACTCTCTTCAGTCCACTTTAAGTGACTCTTTTTATTGCTGTTTTCACACAAATTAAGGAATTCACCTTTTAACATTAATAAACAATGTAATTGACCATATTAACCTTAATTTGTTCATTGGAATTACAATAAATACTCCTAGTTCTTTATTCCAAGGGTAACTTTGGAAAAAATAATCAAATATTGTGGACCAGAAAAAAATATTAAAAAATTACTTAAAGTGAATTTCTTAATATATATATGAATACAATCAAAAAAATTAAAGTGAACAAGTTAGAGTAATTTTTTAAATAAACGTACTAAAATTCTAACCGATAAATAAAATGATAGAAAGAGAGTACAATTACATTATGTTCAACCGTGTGACGTTGGAAAGCACGTCACTCCAACATATATGTGGTTTCTTTTTCTTTTTTTGTTTTTAGTTGTGTACTTAGTACTTCCAAAATATTTTTTTTCCCTTCAAAAGTTCATCATTAAGATGGAGGAGTTAGGCATGACTCCAACGTGTGTATTCCAAAAATAATAATTATACGGAGGAGGACATAAACCTCAGCCTCGATTACATAGTGTAGGTTGACTAAGGCCAATCTATTGTACAACTGCAAAAAATAATTTGGACAGAGAATGGAGGCAATCTCCTTACCTATAGACATGAACATAACACCAAAAACTGATATTACATACAAGTTTATCACATCTGCCTGCCCAAACCAAAATATTCTCAAGTAATAGCATCATTAATTGTAAATTAGTTCTTTCTTGTTGTGAACCTCAGGTTCAGCCCCGTTTTTGCAAAAATAACTAAAAATATAAAATGTTGTCATTTTGTAATAAATAAAATCAGGTGATGTCGTTTTTGTCCAAATAGCCATAAATGTCCCGACGGGACGCCGAAATGCCGTATTTGGAAGAATAGCCGCCTATGTTTTTTTTTTCAATTTTTAGGCCACTTAGCAAGCACAGCCCTAAAATCTTCCCTTCCGAAGTGCTGAAGGGCCGTATTTGCAAAAGTAGCCGTGAATTGTTTTAAGTTGGATTT
Source organism: Nicotiana tabacum (assembly GCF_000715075.1). Classification (NCBI taxonomy): domain Eukaryota; kingdom Viridiplantae; phylum Streptophyta; class Magnoliopsida; order Solanales; family Solanaceae; genus Nicotiana; species Nicotiana tabacum. The sequence continues at coordinate 107,421,270 of NC_134081.1, read as the reverse complement.
TGCAAAATTAATCTCTTCATGGTCAGTTCTTAAAATAATTCACATATTTTAACCCAGTCACCCTAATTTAAAAATGTGCAGAATGAGCCCTATGGATCAGATTCCACTGTCCACATGTGGTGGGAAGATTTGGAAAAACAAGGACGAGACAGGGTCAATCAATACTTGGGGCGCTCACCGGACTATTAAAGATTCAACCCAGAAGTGATCTGATAGAGGCACTAGTGTCATTTTGGGACCCAGCCCACAATGTTTTTTACTTCTCAGACTTCGAGCTTACACCCACTCTGGAAGAAATGTCAGGCTATGCCGGGAGTATGGAAGGATTGAGACACAAGTACCTGGTGTCTCCAAGGACCATCATTCCCCACAAGTTTCTAGACTTAGTGTAAATAAGTAGACATGTCAAAACAGAAAAGTTTGGCACGTGGAGCTTCCACTTTTCACTTCATATACCAGTGGTACGGGCATTTAGGAGGATTCGAAAACCCAAAAAATGGGCTCTGTAGTAAAGGCAACAGGTCAAAGTGGGAGATGCATAAATTCTTCGCCTTCATGGTGGCATTTTAGGCCTTTTGGTGTTTCCGAGGGAGGACGGACACATTGACTTGCGTGTAGCCGGAATTTTCCATGTTTTGACTACTTAGGCGAAGAGTACCCTCGCATCCATGATCGTATCAGATATATTCCGAGCCCTCACATCCTGTAAGGCCGGAGTCAGGTTTTTCGAGGGGTGCAATACGTTATTACAAATATGGATGATCGAACACCTTTGTCACCATCCCCGATATATGAATTATGGTTCTACCTGGAAAAACTGCATTGAAGACTTTGGTACGCGGGTGATATGATTCGTAATGCCGGAGGGAGTCAGAAATTGGATCACTCGCCTTCAGGGTTTGACCGCAGATAAGATAGAATGGACATTAGGTTGGCTCCTTGTCAATGAGATTATTCATATGCCTGCCACACGTCCTTACTTCCTTCTGGTGGGTCTCCGTAACATCCAGCCATATTCCCCATACCGGGTTTTGAGACAACTTAGAAGATGTCAGAAAGTTCTCAAGGATGTGGACCTCAGTACTTATGTGGTTGAAATTCGCTTTGATGCTCAATTCCCCGAAGACGTGGTCTGTCAAAATTGGAGCGAGTGCCAGTATTTGGGGGAAAATACCCGAGTATAAGATTTGTCCAAAGCGAGGTTCTACCTGGGTACATCTCTTGGTACGGAAAGAGAATCACAACAAATGACGAATCTGAAAGGCCGACTAAAAGGCCCCATGTCTAGGAATTTATTGATACAGCACAAGAACAGTGGGCTTGGTTGGCCAAAGAGAAGGAGTACCGGACCACCATCAGCAAGCTAGAACATCAAGTCAGAACCATCAAATTCGAAAGTGGGTTGCAAACCGTTGAAGATGAGGGGGTAAATAAAAGGTTGGCCCAGGAAAATGAAGCCCTCCGAGCTCAGCTTCGGGAAATGAAGATAGGCGCCGAGACGCCGGTAAGAAGTGAGAGGGACGAAAAAATCATAAGCAACTTGAGGCAAAAATTACATGATTATGCAGCTGATCTGACAAAGGCCGAGAAAGATTTGGCAAAGCTCGAGCAAAGTTGGCAAAAGATGCAGAAGAACAAACAAGGCTAGTCCACCAGGTGAAGCAAAGCTATGACAGAGAAGTCGCGATCTTAAGGAAAGAGTTGGCCGTTGTTGAAAACAAGATGGGTCAACAAATGAAAGACTTTAGGGCCGAGAGAGAACATTGTTATGCACTGATTAACCAATTAGAAGAAAGCGCTGTGCAATTGCAAAACCAAAACAACGAGGCCATGCAAATAGTAGAAGTTCGGGAGCAACAGATTATGTGATTACTCCAGGAGAAAGGCACTATCAAGATTAGAATCAAGGAAATAGCCGACTACGTGGCAATAAAATGCCATGAATGTAAAAATATGACTCGAGCTATGTTCTTCCACTCGGTACTATCTTTCGCTCGCCAGATCATGGCCGACCTCGAGCTCCTTCAGGAAGAGCTTACAAGAAAGCCTGCGCCAAGACCAGCTGAAGCCACTCGGGCTCTCGGAATAACATTTAAGCCTCATCTTTGTTCTTGATTTTTCAATTTTGAGTCTATATTTTACCCTAATCGATTCTGTTTGTCATGTCATCCATGTCAAGTCTGTTTGTTATTTTGTTTTGAGTCTGTATATTTTCCTTTTCAGTTATCAGTGTCTTCGAGTTTATGTAATAGAAAAAACCAGAAAGATTTTTATTCATATTGAAAAACCCCAAAAATTTTCTTTTCTTTCATTATTGCATTTATTTACCTGAACTACGTAATGACTTAATTCGTGCGGCGTCATGATAAGTAGGCAATCCCCATCGGATTCGATCATTGCCATTAAATAAACTGAGCGAAAAAAAGAGAAGAAAGAAAAATAAATAAGAAAGAAAAAGAAAGAAAAGAGTGACAAAAACAACCAAGAAAAACAAAGAGCGAAAAACAACAAAAGAGAAAGAAAAGAAAAATTAAGATATGAAAAATGAATGAAAGAAAAGAGCTACAGGTATGCCTTCTGTGGTCCGCCCCCAAGATCCATTCTATGGAGCACTGTCAACATTATTCTCTGCACCACCGGTCTTTATCATGGCACAACCAAGCATGCCCAGGCCATACTTTGAGCCTTCAACATTCACCTTCCAAGGCCCGCAATTTCAGCCGGACATAATTCATGTTACTCCAGACTCATACGCTCAACACGCACAATATGAGTCCCCAATTGAACAAGAAAGAGCAGTTAGGAGCTACGAGCAGGAAGCAATGGCTCGGAAGATGTGATGCTTAGAACAAAGCTTGAAGAACATGCAAGGCCTGAGTGGCCAAAAAAGTATTTCCTATTCATATTTGTGCATGTTCCCAAATGTTCATCTACCTGCCGGCTTCAAAATGCCAAAGTTCGAGAAGTATGATGGGCACAGAGATCCAATTGCTCATCTAAAAATATACTGCAATCAGCTACGTGGGGCTAGTGGGAAAGAAGAGTTGTTGATGGCCTATTTCGGAGAAAGCCTGACAGAAATCATCTCGAAATGGTATATGGATCAGGAAATCTCCCACTGGCACATATGGGATGATTTAGCCCGAGATTTTGTCAGACAATTCTAGTACAACGTCAACATAGCTCAAGACAGAAACTCCATGTCTAACTTGAAGAAGAAAACCGCGGAAAGGTTTCGCGAGTATGCTATCAAATGGCGCAAGCAGGCCGCCCGAGTAAAACCGCCTATTGACGAGACGAAAATGGTTACAGTCTTCTTGCAGGCCCAAGAGGCTGATTATTTTTAGAATATGATGTCCGCTATGGGAAAACCATTTTCTGAGGCAATCAAAATCGGGGAAATGATAGAGAACGCCTGAAAACTAGCCTGATATTGAGTCAAGCTGCCTTGAAACTACCTACCAAGCCATCCAGAACGGTTCAGGGGGTTTGGTTGATCGTAAAAAGAGGGAAGAGGGAGCCATGATGGCTTCAGATTCAAGAGGGCCCCGCCGATCATGTGATCACTCTTACATTCCGCCAAGAACCCCACAACACTATTATCCACACCAAGATGTAGCCTATGCCGTGGCACCGCCTTACTATGCGGTGATAAATGCCCAACCTTACGTACGACCATTACAACCAAACCCGAGCTCCACTTCCCAGAAATAACCATCCCTACCAAGCCCCGTATAACCCCCGTCTACCACACAACACACATCAACATAATCCACGCCCCCATGAGCCTCCCAGGAGAACCGATTTCACCTATATTGGTAAATTTTATTCCAGTTTGCTTCAAAAGTTAATCCAACTGGGTCTATTGCAACATGTGCCTCCCAACCGCCAGAATCACGAGTCCCCATCATACAGGGCCAGAACCAGATGTGCTTACCATTCAGGAGTAGAAGGCCATAATACATAAGACCGTTGGACCCTCAAAAGGGCGGTTGAAAGCTTGATAGAAGAAAAACAAATTATGCTAAGGGACGAAGAGATCCCTAATGTGACTAACAATCCATTACCAGCTCACAATAATGGTCCAGTCATTGGAATGATTTGTGATGATGAAGAGTTTGATCCAGCATTGAAGGCGATTATTGCTATCGCCGATTCAGAGGCAAGACCCAAAATAGCGGTGAAACAGGCCAAAACCGAGAAGAAAGTCATCCCGGTTCCTCAAGCTATTGAAACAAAGACCGGGGAAGAACCTTCTAAGAACGTGGTTCTCTATGTTCCCAAGGTTCCGAGAAAAGAACAGCTCATCCTCAACACTCCCAAGAAATTCGAGGAAAGGAAGACTACGCTGAATGTACCAAGATTGTATGTGAAAAAAGGGACCTATGTAGCGCGGGGGCCGATAATTTAACCAAGACTGACTAAGCCCGTGGTTATCAGTCGCGCACCACAGAGTCCTATGAAAGATCCCACCGCAGTCCCCTGGAACTACAACAGAGCTGTGATTACATACAAAGGGAAAGAGGTCATGGGAGAAGTGAATGAAATGAATCAGTCTGGGAAGTACCATAACCCAGAAAGGCTAAAGAAGTCCAAACTGAATAGGGATAAACGGTTGCCATCCAAGAAGCCTGTAAGCAATGGGGAAGTAGAAGATTTCTTTAGAAATATGAAAACTTCATAATGTGCAATAGTTGACCACTCCGGAAGACTCCTTCCCAGGTCTCACTCTTGTCTCTATTGTTGAGTTCGGATGAACACCAGAAAATGCTCCTGAAAACACTGAATGAAGCATATGTCCCGATTGATACTTCTGTTGAACAATTGGAGAGAATGGTAGAAAGATTCTTTGAGGTCAATAGGATTTCCTTCAGCCGCGATGATTTGCCCCAGAGAGAGCCGCCCACAACAAAGCCCTCCATTTGACTGTCAAATGCGAGGGCTATTATGTGAAGAGAGTGATGCTAGATGGTGGTTTCGGGGTTGATATTTGCCCTCTCTCAACACTCTAGAGAATGGAGATTGGAACAGAAAGAGTCCGGGCTAACAACGTCTGTGTGAGAGCTTTAAATGGGGTCAAGCGAGACATAATAGAGGAAATTGATATGATTCTGACTATTGGCCCTGTGGATTTTGAGGTGACTTTCCAGGTTTTGGACATGAAAACCTCATACAATTTCTTCCTGGGTAGACCATGGATTCATGCTGCTGGAGCTGTTCCCTCCACTCTTCACCAAATGGTTAAGTTTGAATATGAAAATCAAGAAATTGTTGTCTATGGAGAGGATGAGAAATCCATCTACTGGGACCTTTCAGTCCCGTGTCTTGAAGGTAGGGAAGGCAGCGGGCATATTATATACCAAGCCTTCGAAATTATGGTCGCCAATCAATGTGAAAAAGGGGCCCCACTAACTCAACCTTGCTTGTCTAATGCTTCGGTCATGGTCGCCACTCAAATGATTAGACATGGGTACAAGCCCAGAAAGGGGCTTGGGATATCTATGCAGGGCATCACAGAGCCTATTACTTTAATCGCCAGCGAGAAGTTTTTCGGTATGGCTTTCTGAGCTACAGAGGCCGATAGAAAATGGGATGATAAGCGCAAAGGAAAAGGGTGGGTCCTGTCCCAGCCCATTCCACATCTCGCCCAATTATTTGTCAAACCAAAATATGTGGAAGAAGAAGAAGAGGTCTTCATGGCTGAAGAAATCGATGATACTTGTGAAGCCTTGAAACAAATGCTATATGAGTCCCACATGGTCCAGCCAGGCAAAGGCACGAGCAACGCCGAAGTGCATTATATGGGGCCGGATTTCAAGTTTCAGAGTTGGAAAGCTACCCCATTCCCTGTCAGACAGGAGTCCCGGTAGTTCAGTCTTGCCATCTGTTCTACATTACGAGTTATTTTAAGGTGTAACTCGAATGTTTTTACTTTATTGTCTTTTGATTTTGACGTAAACCCTCATATATTCAATTCAATGAAATGGAATCAATATTTCATCGTCTCTAGATGTCTCTTTTCTTTATTCTAATTTTGCTATTTTTGTTATCTTTTTTCTTTTCAATTCTAATAATGCGGACTTAAATAACATGACATGCTTGCAGACTTCATGCCTAGATCCTAAAATGCTCTAGAATCGCTCAATGATACTTGGGGATTCTACGAGAGTTTGTGATCCAATTCTAAAAAGAGAGAATGTTGTTAACGGCTGTACCGGATGAATAGGCAGCGGAAACATTTACCAATGGTCTTAATCCCAAAAGTTCCGATGCCTTAAGGAAGCTGAATGGGAGTTTGTTGGAATTTCAAGCACATGGGAAGATGTTCATAACTGATACGAGTCAAAGATTCGTGAAGAAGACAATCAAATAAGTAAATCAACATCTTCTACAGCCCGGAATCAAAGTCAATTGAACTTTGATTGGAGGCATTCCAGATACCGGTTTGAACCAGACCCATCAGGATTTTAATGACTGACATGAGGCAGGGGCGTACCCTAGGCGAGTCGCCGGAAAATAACTTCGATGAAAGACAATAATTTCTATGAATGCTTGGGACTGTTGCATTAGAGCAGCACAAACCGCAACAATAAGTACCGGAAGCATCTGAAGATGGCTCCAGAACAATCTGTACAAGATGCCGGAGATAGCCCGAACTGGCTCCGGAATAAAGAAAAGGACTGGGGACTGCCAGATAAAGGACTGAGCACTGCTAGATTAGTCTGGAAAGAAATAGAAGGAATTAGAATCAAGAACTACTAGACCCAATAAATGTTAGCCTCGTCACCATTCTCTTGAAAGGTATTTTTTTTATATCCTGTAAACTATCCTATATGCAAAGTTATAAACATCTGTGTACGTTCAAGGAATGGAATGAAGCAAAACTTACACTTTCTAAAAATATTCTTGTATATCTTTGAATGAACAAAATCATTCTTAATATTTTCTCACACTTAGAAGTAAAAAATGATTACAAATCCGAACAATTGTTCCCTGATGAACATGAGACGTCCTCTTCATAAGCACCGTAAATATAAGGACCCTCTCTTATAACGGTATCAAATTAAATGGCAAAAGGTCGGATGCCTTGTTTTCCCATCGTAAAGTTAACCCGATGCATTCAATTCCCGGACTTTATCAAAATCAAAAGTATAAAATTCCTAGTCATTAACATCACCGGTCTCGATGGCTGAGAGATTACAAAAGTTTTCGGGTACTACTAAAAATCTCAGAGTCAAAAACTCAAAGAAAATTTTTTGGGTACAAATAAAAACCCAAGAGTCAACAATCAAAGAGGTACAACTAAAAATCGAAGAGATAAAACTCAAAGAAAACTTGTGGGTGGACACTAAAAATCCGAGATCAAGTTTTCTGTGATAACGATACTTCTTCAGCTCCAACCGGTCATTGAAGAAAGAATAATAAGTGGAAAAATTATCATCTGAATCCCTAAGTTCTGCACTCTTTATTCCTTCCTCCGGCTTTTATCCCGATTGGATTTTTCCGATAAGACTTTTAATGAGGCAATGACGAGGGCACAATGAGTAACCGAAAAGTGGTGGGGACTATCTGTATACGATAAAAATCGGTCTCATGAGTTGGATGAATGATGAAGCGACACATGTCAATAATGACTAGTCAACCATGGTGAAACCAGATGCAAACCTGTGGCCGAATAAGAAGCAATTCAAGATATGACCGTTATAGAAATATTACAAAAGACCCCGAGATTTCACCGGCCTTTATTAGCTTTTATTATGCTTTATTACCTTTAATTACCTCTTATTATAACATTAATTGTAGTAATTAAGGGGGCATAAGTTGTAACCATATACCTTATAGTTCTAGCATAAATAGAGGCTTTCATTCAATTGTGAGACATCAAGAAATATTGATAGCAAAAGACTAACATTCTTTTCTCAAGCTTTATACTAGTGTTATCGAGGTTTTTCAATTATTCTTGAACCCGGTGTGTACAATCTGAAGTTCATGCTTGTCTTTTCTTCAATTATTCTTATTTTATTTGCTTTGCTCTTTATTACTTTATTTTATCGGATTAATCTAACCCACGTGTCTATAAACTACGATATAATTGAATTGTACCGTTTTTCTGGTAAACAACAAAACGTGTCCAATTTCCTCCTTGGAATACCGTTTACTATTACTTATTTATTACACATAATACACACTCCTAACTCAGTTTATTATTTAATCATATATAATAATTAATGTAAGTTAACATAAGCATCAAATATGAGTACTCACTTTGAGCTAAAATATGTCAAATTGGAAGGCTGGTGTATAATTTATTTGAATGTTGTAGGGTCTCCGTACAAGTAAAATGAATTTGTAAACCATAGAGGTTCCAAGCTCCTAAACTTCTGTAAACTTATAGATAGTATGCTAATATAAAATATATCACTAATTATTTAACAAAAATAATTTCTATATTGTGTCATCCTTACATTACTAAATTTTTACAATCACTGCATTACTAATTACCGTTTTCTCAGCATAACCACCCCTGTACGTTAGAGTCCAACCGTCTAACTACTTCCTCTGATAAACAAAGAAAAAATCAGTACGTAAATGATTTCCCATAAAATAACTAGAAAACCACTTGCTGCAGCTGTAAAGAGCACACAGTTCGTCAAACAGCCACTGGTTTATCGCTTTTAGAAACTCCAAAAAGTCCTTTTCTATCAATACCACCACTTCTTTTCAGTGCCTATAAATTCAGCCTTAGCTTCAAACTCTTAGCATCATCTTCAAAATCATCAAATCAACTTGTATCAGAATACCAGAGAAACAAAAGCAATATTCATCTATCAAAAACAAAACAGAAAATTAAGAAAGGTACGATATATTTAGAAATCATGAGTTCAAACAGGAAAGCGTGGATAGTAGCAGCCAGTGTTGAAGCAGTGGAAGCTTTAAAAGATCAAGGTTTCTGTAGATGGAATTACCCTTTGAGGTCCTTTGCTCAGCACGCAAAGAATAACATGAGATCTTACTCTCAAGCTAAGAAGCTTTCTACTTCTTCTTCCTCACTGATTGCAAGGAGCGACAAGGCAAAACAATCTGAAGAATCTTTGAGGAAAGTTATGTACTTGAGCTGTTGGGGTCCCAACTGATCATTTTTTCCAAGAAACATATATATAGTTGTTATTAGAAAGAGAAGAATGTAGGGCTATGATTGTAGATAGAATATAATTTTATGGCATTCGACCTCAAGAGAAGCGTGTATTTCGAAATCTTTGGAGGAATTATAAGTAAAACTATGGAATGCTGTTGATATGTTGATAAACTGATGGTTTGACAAATCATTTACTTAGTATATTGCTTCACTTAAACATGCTTGCAAATAATATTGAATGTTATTTTTATGATCTGAATTCTGAAATGGAGAAGTCGTCTCTGATGATAGTATATGTTCTTGATGTGAGATCAATACTGTCACGACCCAAAATTCTAACATGTCGTGATGGCGCCTATCTCTATCTCAGTACTAAGCAAGCCGACAACATCAATAACCCACGATTTCCTTTAAATTTAAAAACGTAACGTTTAATACAATACCAAAAATTTAGCAATTTCCAATACAACACTCCCAAAATCTGGTGTCACTGAGTACATGAGCATCTAATATGAGTACAAGTCTAGAAAATACGGTCTATAATAGTCTGAGACCAAATACAGTAAATAAGGAGATAGAGAAGGAGAGACAAGGTCTACGAAACACGGCAACTAGCTCAAAATCTCCTGAAAATTAACTGCGCGAAATGATAACACCCGCTATGTTCAGGAACACCTAGATCTGCACACGAAGTGCAGGGTGTAGTATGAGTACAACCAACTCAGCAAGTAACAATAATAACTAAGGAACTGAAGATAATGACGGGCTACACAGTCATAGTTCACTTTCAGTAGTTCCAATAAAGAATAGACATGCTTTCAAATCCGGCAGTTCAAGTCAAATCAATTTTATACAGTTCAATTTCAAGTAATCCGGATATAAATTCTTTCAAAGATTTCACAACAATGACAGATAGCAACCAAGTGCAACAACAAATGCAAAGCAAGTAAAGCCTCTCAGGCAACAGTCGCTCAGCTCATCACAACAACTCAACCACTCGACACTCAGCCCTCAGCACTCACACTCAATGGGTACCCGCGCTCACTGGGGGGTATGTACAGACTCCGGAGGGGCTCCTACAGCCCAAGCGCCATAATCTGCACGGACAACTCACGTGATGCATGAACAACTCACGTGCTATAATATCCTGCACGGACAACTCACATGCCATAATATCCTTACCTTACCGACAGGCCCTCGGCCTTACTCAGTCCTCAACCTCTCAAGTCTCTCGGACTCTCATGAATCACAAAGATCAGCCCAAACAAAGATAACATAGTATATCAACAAATATCCAGAAAGACTGAGGTATAATACGCAAGAAAAATTATTACTGAGTACAAGGCATCAATTAGAAAATAATTCAACAAGTACGCGACATCTACGGGTCTCAACAGTACTATAACATAGCCTAAACATGATTTCTAACATGATTTATAGTCAAATTTCTTCAATACATAGAGATCATATAGCTAACAATAAATTATTCAACTTTACAGTTTCCCGGGATAGACCAAGTCACAATCTCCTCGGTGCACTCCCACATGCCCGTCACCTAGAATGTGTACCACCTCCAAAATAGTCACATAATACCAAAATTCGGGGTTTCATACCCTCAGGACCAGATTTGTAATCGTTACTTACCTCAACCCTTGTAATTCTTTATTCCGCTATGCCCTTTCCACGAGAATTGATCTCCAAAAGCCTCGTATCTAGCCACAATTAATTCAATTCAGTCAATACCAATTATTATAATTAATTCCATAAGGAGATACTAATTATTTTCAATAAAATCCGAAATTAACTCAAAAATCGCCTGTAGGGCCCACGTCTCGGAACCCGACAAAAATTATAGAATATGAATGCCCATCCAACCACGAGTCCAACCATATAAATTTCACCAAAATCCGACATCAACTCGACCCTCAAATCATCAATTAAAGTCTATGAAGAATTCTACCATTTTCAACCCAATCCTTACCCATTTGAACTTAACAATCTTTCCACAACCTTATTGGTATGTATACATAATACTCTTACACCCAAAAATCATACTATAAATCACCCATTTTTACTCCAAACCCGAAATTGAAGGATTGAGGAAAGAAATTCTTACCTCTTTGAAGCCCTAGCAAGATCCTTGTAAAATCTTCAAACCTTGAACACGAATTTATAGATAAATGACTAAGTCTTCACTTTCTCTCTCTAAAATGCTCTCACCTCTCTCTAAAATATCATATTTTGGCTCAAAAATGAGCTTCAAGGGCTATAAATCGAAGTTGGGTCGGGTAAAAAATTAGAAAGAATGGAAGCTCCAACGCAGTTATGCGATCGCATAACAGATATGCGGTTCGCATACCGGCCGCATAATTTGGCCTCCAAAGCTAGGCGTTACTGACCCGGTTTGCGGTCATTATACGGTTCGCATACTTATTCTGCGGTCGCATAATGCACCGCAAAACAGGTCTGCGGTCGCATAGTGCACCGCCGATTTTTCTCAAATCTTGCCCCTTTCCTGATCCACTTTGCGACCATTATGCGGTCCGCAGAGTGATTCTGCGACCGCATAGTGGCCGCATAAATGACCTTTTTCCGATAAAATTTTTCTTTACACATATATGCATTGTTCAACCCAAAAATTCCGAGCCGCAACTCGCAAGCTCGCCGCGAGAAATTTCTATAATCTTTGTACTAATTGATCTACCTCGGCACCACCAAACCTTAATTTCCTTAGCAAAATTTCTCCGGGGTCGTTACACATAAGTCAACATCCGGTCAACCTTTTTAACTTAAATTCTAAACCTTGGAACTAAGTGCTCCAAATTATTTCAAACCCTCACCGGACCCAAACCAATTACCTCGGCAAGCCAAATAACAACTGAAATTCAAAATTTGAGCAGTAAATAGAGAAACGGGATTATAATACTCTAAAAGACCGGCCGGGTCATTACAAATACTGCAGAACATAGTAAAAGATCTAGTAAATCAAATAGAGAAATTGACAAATACAGCTAAGTTTGATTACAATAGTCCAAAAGTATTGTTTTTAAACTTCAATCATTGTGTAATGCAATATCACCTTGCCTTCTTATGAAGAAAATTACTTACCTTGTATAAATATTTACTGTTTCAATTATGTAAATGCCTCTTAGTTTCCCACTAATGAGTAATGGCACAATGAGCTTCGTTCTTCTCCAATAAACCTGCCATGTGCTAATATAAAAACTTTCATTTTAAGAGTTATAGAAATAAGATAAGATCTGTATATACTTCCTTGGTCCAAATGGGTAACAAATCAATTTAATTCAAAGCAAGTGTCGCATTAGAAAATGAAGAAGACTTTAATTTTTATCAAAATCCATGCTTGTTTCAATAGATCTATACACATTCTTTTTTTAAAATACGAGGAAAACTTAAATAATAATTTAGTCAAATAACTTCTATAATTAATATAACAATGTTATTAAATTTTCCCCCTGGTTGACTTTATTTGATTTTTTGGTCTCTTTTTTTGTGGTCCATATTGTTTGATTTTTTCAGATATCAAGAAGGAATGAACTTCTCTTTTTCAAAGTTGTTCTTGGAGTAAAGAACCTAGGAGTATTTTTTATATTTTTAATGAACAAATTAAGGTTAATATCGTCAATTTTATTATTAATTAATACTCCTTTCGCTCCACTTTAAGTGACTCTTTTTTGCTGTTTTCACACAAATTAAATAATTTACCTTTTAATATTAATTAATAATATAATTGATCATATTAACCTTAATTTGTTCATTGAAAATACAACAAAATACTCCTAACTTTTTTTTTACTCCAAGGGCAATTTTAAAAAAGAAAATCAAATATTGTGGACCAGAAAAAAATATTAAACAATTACTTAAAAGTGGATTTCTTAATATATATGAAAACAACCAAAAAATTAAAGTGAACAAGATAGAGTAATTTTTTACATAAACGTATTTAAATTCTAACAGATAAATAAAATGATAGAAGGGGAGTACAATTACATTATGTTCAACCGTGTGACATTGGAAAGCATGTCACTCCAACATATATGTGTTTTCTTTTTTTTTTTAGTTGTGTACTTAGTACTTCCAAAATATTTTATTTTTCTTCAAAAGTCTATAATTAAGACGGAGGAGCTAGGCATGACTCCAACCTGTGTATTCCAAAAATAATAATTATACGGAGGAGGACATAAACCTCAGCCTCTATTACATAGTGTAGATTGACTAAGGCCAATCTATTGTACAACTGCAAAAAAATAATTGGGACAGAGAATGGAGGCAATCTCCTTACCTATAGACATGTACATAACACCAAAAATTGATATTACATACAAGTTTGTCACAACTGCCCGAACCAAAATATTCTTAAGTAATAGCATCATTAATTGTAAATTAGTTCTTTCTTGTTGTGAACCTCACGTTCAGCCCCGTTTTTGTAAAAATAACCAAAAATATGAAATATTATCATTTTGTCATAAATAAATTCATCCGAGCTCAGCTTCAGAAAATGAAGATAGCGCTGAGACGCCGGTAAGAAGTGAGAGGGACGAAAAAATCATAAGCAACTTGAGGCAAAAGGTGCATGATTATGCGGTCGATCTGACAAAGGCCGAGAAAGATTTGGCAAAAGCTCGAGCAAAGTTGGCAAAAGATGCAGAACAACAAACAAGGCTAGCCCACCAGGTGAAGCAAAGCTATGATAGAGAAGTCGCGATCTTAAGGAAAGAGTTGGTCGTTGTTGAAAACAAGATGGGTCAACAAATAAAAGACTTCAGGGCTGAGAGAGAACATTGATATCCACTGATTAACCAATTGGAAGAAAGCACGGTGCAATTTCAAAACCAAAACAACGAGGCCATGCAAATAGTAGAAGTTCGGGAGCAACAGATTGGGCGATTGCTCCAGGAGAAAGGCGCCATCAAGCTTAGAATCAAGGAAATAGCCGACTATGTGGTAATGAAATGCCATGAATGTGAAAATATGACTCGAACTATGTTCTTCCACTCGGTACTATCTTTCGCTCGCTAGATCATGGCCAACCTCGAGCTCCTTCAGGAAGAGCTTACAAGAAAGCCTGCGCCGAGACCAGCTAAAGCCACTCGGGCTCCCGGAATAACATTTAAGCCTCATCTTTGTTCTTGATTTTTCAGTTTTTGAGTTTGTATTTTACCCTTATCGAGTCTGTTTATCCTGTCATCCATGTCAAGTTTGTTTGTTATTTTGTTTTGAGTCTATATATTTTCCTTTTCAGTTATCAGTGTCTTTGAGTCTATGTTATAGAAAAAACCAGAAAGAGTTTTATTAATAAACCCCAATTTTTTTTTTCTTTTCATTATTGCATTTATTTCCCTGAACTACGTAATGGTCTGATTCGTGCGGCATCATGATAAGTAGGCAATCCCCATCGGATTCGATCATTGCCATTAAATAAACTGAGCGAGAAAAGAGAAAAGAAAGAAAAAGAAAAAAAATGTGATGACCCAAAATGTCATCTTTAAATTTAATAATTAATTTTGTGTTCTAAGACCTCGAAAAGCACTATTTATCATTCATCGACTTGCATGCACAGTTCGTAAAAGTTACCAGAAAGTTAAACCATTCATTATTTGGACATTTGTACAAAACGTTATGATGGATTGAATGAAGGCTAGTAGAGCATTTTTGCCAAAAATTTCTGATACGTGGAGTCGAGTTTGGAAGCTTATATCTCGCAATTCATAAGGAATCAGAAAACTTTCAAAACATGAAAGTTGTAGTTGTTTGATTCTAGTTTCGAGAAAGTTAAACCATTCATCATTTGGACATTTATACATAAAGTTATGATCGATTAAAGGAAGACTGGTACAAGCAAGTTCTGGTGGACTTTTAGTGACGGAAAATGGACTTTTAGTGACGGATGAGCAGAAACTTAAGGACCAAAAATGGTCATTTCCTTCATTTCGTTTTGGATTTTTGGAGCACGGTTCTTGGGCGATTTTTGGGCGATTTTCAGGGGAAAATATTGGGGTAAGTGTTCCCTATTCTATATTGATTATATTTCATGATTCCATACTCATTTACATCATGAATCCGTGAATTTATGGAAGAAAAATCAAGATTTTTCAAAATCTTCCAAAAACAAAAATTTAAGATTTGGAGGTCGAGTTGTTATTGGAATTTGGTAAAATTGGTATGGGTGAACTCATAATTGAATGGGTTATCGTATTTTGTAAGTTTCGTCGGATTCCGAGATGTGGGTCCCATAGGCATATTTTGAGCTAATTTCGGATTTTATTGAAAAATATAATATTTTCTTATGAAATTGATTATTATAATTTTTGTTGACTCTATCGAATTAATTATGACTAGATACGAGTCGATCGGAGTTGGAAAATCGAGGAAAAAGCATAATATTTGATTAAATTAGAGCAAGTCGAGGTAAGTGACTTGTCTAACCTTGTGTGGGGGAAATTTTCCATAGGATTGATAATTGTAATGTGTGAAAAGTCGTGTACACGAGGTGACAAGTGTGTACACGGGCTAAATATGAAAGATTATATTTTAAATTGTGTAGATAATTATTGCGCATTAATTAAATTATTTCATTTTGTTATATTCTTCATTATTGATTTAATGTTTATATTTTAAATTTGTTTGACCTTTTTCTGCTAATTATTTTATCTGTTTAGTTGGAACTTGGTTTCTTTTATTCTGTGCATTATTTGAAAGTTGATTTTCTTTAAATTAAATATTATTAATATGAAGTATTTGACATTTGTAAACTTGATATTGAAGCAACGTATTAAAGATTTTGAAATATTATTTTCCTGAATTATTTACTCCTGAATATTTTTGTAAGGTTTTCGTACTCATTGTGATGGAGCAGTGAGCTTTTTATTGTGGAAAAATATTGTTGGTGAATTATTTTGGCAAGTTAAATTATTTGAGCACTTGAGGTACAAATTGTGATATATAGTGATATTGATATGCATGCGGTGGCATAAGGTCTGGGTATTAAAACGCATGCGGTGAGATAAGGGAGGCTTGATACGCGTGGCTAGTAGGGGGAACTACTTGAAGTCATGTGATATGATAAGGATGGCTAAAACGCGGGATGCTATTTCGGAAAAAATATTTTCTTTAAAATAAATTGTGAAGGCTCCTGCGGTGAGATAAGGAAATGAGATATTGTGAATTTGTTTATGATTTGGGACGATGAGGCGGTACCTCGGGAGTGCCCTTGTTGATATTGATTTATGGCCGTATTTGCCTTTGATTATTGTTGTGATTTTCTTAAAGTTGGAAAGAATTCTATTTTGTTTCCACGAGGTATTTATTTGCCATTATTTGATGTAATTAAATGTGACATACTATTTGATTTATTTTCAATGTCATTTTATCTTATAATATTGTTTAAACATTTTACCATGCCATTATTTATTCTCCAGTAGGGCCTGACCTAACCTCGTCACTACTCTACCGAGGTTAGGCTTGGCACTTACTGGGTACCGCTGTGGTGTACTCATACTACGCTTATGCACATCTTTTTGTGCAGATCTAAGTACATCTTATCAGGCCACGCATCAGTAAACTAGCTGTACGAGGAGACTTCGAGGTATATCTGCCAGCGTCCGCAGACTCCGAAGTCCCCTTCTATCTTACTATATTGTCATGGCACAACCAAGCGTGCCCAGGCCATACTTTGAGCCTTCAACATTCACCTTCCAAGGCCCGCAATTTCAACCGGACATAACTCATGTTACTTTAGACTCATACGCTCAACAGGCACAATATGAGTCCCCAATTGAACAAGAAAGAGCAGTTAGGAACTCCGAGCAGGAAGCAATGGCTCGGAAGATGTGATGCTTAGAACAAAGCTTGAAGAACATGCAAGGCCTGAGTGGCCAAAAAAGTATTTCCTATTCAGATTTGTGCATGTTCCCAAATGTTCATCTACCTGTCGGCTTCAAAATGCCAAAGTTCGAGAAGTATAATGGGCACGGAGATCCAATTGCTCATCTAAAAAGATATTGCAATCAGCTACGTGGGGCTGGTGGGGAAGAAGAGTTGCTGATGACCTATTTCAGAGAAAGCCTGACAGGAATTGTCTCGGAATGGTATATGGATCAGGAAATCTCCCATTGGCACATATGAGATGATTTAGCCCGAGATTTTGTCAGACAATTCCAGTACAACGTCGATATAGCTCCACACAGCTGAAAGTTTCCGCGAGTATGCTATCAAATGGCGCGAGCAGGCCGCCTGAGTAAAACCGCCTATGGACGAGACCGAAATGGTTACAGTCTTCTTGCAGGCCCAAGAGGCTGATTATTTTCAGAATATGATGTCCGCTATGGACAAACCGTTTCCTGAGGCAAACAAAATCGGGGAAATGGTAGAGAACAGTCTGAAAACTAGATAGATATTGAGTCAAGCTGCCTTGAAAGCTACCTCCCATGCCATCCAGAACGGTTCAGGGGGTTTGGCTAATCGTAAAAAGAGGGAGGAGGGTGCCATGATGGATTCAGGTTTAAGAGGGCCCCGCTGATCATTTGATCACTCTTATATGTCGCCAAGAATCCCACAACACTATTATCCATACCAAGTTGCAGCCGATGTCGTGGCACCGCCTCACTATGCGGTAATGAATGCCCAAAGTTATGCACAACCACAACAACATTACAACCAAACCCGAGCTCCACTTCCCAGAAATAACCATCCCTACCAAGCCCCGTATAACCCCCGTCTACCACACAACACACATCAACATAATCCACGCCCCCATGAGCCTCCCAGGAGAACTAATTTCACCCATATTGGTGAATCTTATTCGAGTTTGCTTCAAAAGTTAATCCAACTGGGTCTATTGCAACATGTGCCTCCCAACCGCTAGAATCATGAGTCCCCATCATACATGGCCAGAACCAGATGTGCTTACCATTCAGGAGTAGAAGGCCATGATACAGAAGACTGTTGGACCCTCAAAAGGGCGGATGAAAGCTTGATAGAAGAAAAACGAATTGTGCTAAGGGACGAAGAGATCCCCAATGTGACTAACAATCCATTACCAGCTCAAAATAATGGGCCGGTCATTGGAATGATTTGTGTTGATGAGGAGTTTGATCCAGCATTGAAGGCCATCATTGCTATCGTAGATTCAGAGGCAAGACCCAAAGCAGCGGTGAAACAGGCCAAAACCGAGAAGAAAGTCACTCCGTTTCCTCAAGCTGTTGAAACAAAGACTGGGGTAACATCTGCTAAGAATGTGGTTCTCTATGTTCCTAAGGTCCCGAGAAAAGAACAGCTCATCCTCAATACTCCCAAGAAATTCGAGGAAAGGAAGGCTACGTTGAATGTGCCAAGATTGTATGTGCCAAAAGGGACCTATGTAGTACGGGGGCCGATAATTTCACCAAGGCTGATTGTGCCCGTGGTTATTAGCCGCGCACCACCGAGTCTTATGAAATATCCCACCGCAGTCCCTTGGAACTGCAATTGAGCCGTGGTTATATACAAGGGGAAAAAGGTCATGGGAGAAGTGAATCAAATGAATCAGTCTGGGAAGTACCATAGCCCAGAAGATCTCAAGAAGTCCAAACTGAACAGGGATAAACGGTTGCCATCCAAGAAGCCTGTAAGCAATGAAGAAGCAGAAGATTTCTTCAGAAAGATGAAAACTTCAGAATGTGCAATAGTTGACCAACTCCGGAAGACCCCTTCCCAGGTATCACTCTTATCTATGATATTGAGTTTGGATGAACATCAGAAAGTGCTCCTGAAAATACTGAATGAAGCATATGTCCCCGTTGATACTTCTGTTGAACAATTGGATAGAATGGTAGAAAGATTCTTTGAGATCAATAGGATGTCCTTCAACCGCGATGATTTGTCCCTAGAGGGAGCCACCCACAACAAAGCCCTCCATTTGACTGTCAAATGCGAGGGCTATTATGTGAAGAGAGTGATGTTAGATAGTGGTTCCGGGGTCGATATTTGCCCTTTCTAACACTCCAGAGAATGGAGATTGGAACAGAAAGAATTCGGGCTAACAACATCTACGTGAGAGCTTTTGATGGGGTCAAGCGAGACACAATAGGGGAAATTGATCTGATTATGACTATTGGCCCTGTGGATTTTGAGGTGACCTTTCAGGTTTTGGACATGGAAACCTCATACAATTTCCTCCTGGGTAGGCCATGGATTCATGCTGCTAGAGCTATTACCTCCACTCTTCACCAAATGGTTAAGTTTGAATATGAAAAATCAAGAAATTGTTGTCCATAGAGAGGACGAGCAATCTATCTACCGGGACCCTTCAGTCCCGTGTCTTGAAGCTAGGGAAGGCAACAAGCATATTGTATACCAAGCCTTCAAAATTGTGGTAGCCATTCAATGTGAAGAAGGGCCCCCACTACCTCAACCTTGCTTGTCTAATGCTTCGGTCATGGTTGCCACTCAAATGATTAGACATGGGTACAAGCCCGGCAAGGGGCTTGGGGTATCTCTGCAGGGCATCACAGAGCCTATTACTTCCGCCAGTGAGAAGTTATTCAGTGTGGGTTCCGAGCTACAGAGGCAGACAGAAAATAGGATGATAAGCACAAAGAAAAAGGGTGGGTCCTGTCCCAGCCCATTCCACATCTCGCCCAATCATTTGTCAAACCAAAATATGTGGAAGAAGAAGAGACCTTCACAGCCGAAGAAATCGATGATACTTGTGAAGCCTTGAAACAAATGCTATATGAGTCCCACATGGTCCAGCCAGACGAAAGCACGAGCAATGCCGAAGTGCAGTATATTGGTTCGGGTTCGGATTTCAAGCTTCAAAATTGGAAATCTACCCCATTCCCTGTCAGACGGGAGTCCCGGTAGTCTAATCTTGCCATCTCTTCTACATTACAAATTATTTCAGGGTGTAACTCGAATGTTTTTACTTTATTGTCTTTATATTTTGATGTAAACCCTCATATCTTCAATTCAATGAAATGAAATCAATATTTCATTGTCTATAGATGTCTCTTTTCTTTATTCTGATTTTGCTATTTTTCTTATCTTTTTCTTTTCATTTCTAATAATGCGGACTTAAATAACATGACATGCTTGCAGAGTTCATGCCTAGATCCTAAAATGTTGTCTAACCTTGAAATAATGAATCAAGAACTAGAATGTGATGAAGATGAGGCTTTTAGGTAAATAAATCGAGAATTGGAACAATTTGAGAATAAGCCTAAGCCAAACTTAAATAAAACCAAGCCAGTTAATTTGGGCAGTCCAGAAGAGAATCGAGAAACTATGATTGTGAGCACCTAATTTTTGACTATATTTGAATTTTTATCACTTTCTACTATGTAAATATTTTTAGAATTTAATTTAAATGATCAATTATTACTATTAGTATTATTTTTATTATTATTTTTATCTTTATTTTTAAATAAAATGAATTAAAACCCGAAAATTAATTATTATTATTATTATTTTATTTTTTAAAAAAACAAATTTCGGATGGGAATTAAAAAATAGGAAAAGTAGAAATATAAAATTAAAAAGTAAAAGTAAAAGTAGGTAGAAATTGTTTAATAAAAAAAGTAAAAGAAAGTGAAAAATTTTAAAAATAAAAGTAAAAGAATGTGGAAATTTAAAAAATGAAAAGTAAAATAAAGTTGGAATTATAAAATAAAAGTAAGGGTATCTGATTGTTTTTAAAAAAAAAGTAAAAGTAATTGGGAAATAAAAAAAGAAAAGTAAAAAAAGTGGGATTTTAAATATATTAAAAGTAAAAAAGTGAGAAATTAAAAAATAAAAGTAAAGAAAAGTGGGGAATTATTTTTTAAAAAAAATAATAAGAAAAATGGGAAGTGGAAATTCCTTTTAATTAAAAATAAAAAAATAAAAAATAAAAATCTGAAAATTTAGAAATTATTTTCTATAAATAGAAGAGAAATGTGAAGGAAAAAAGAGGGAGAGAGAAAGGAAAAAATAGGGAGGAAGGAATTGAGTAAAATTTATTTTCTTCTTCTAGGATAAGAAAATTTCTACTCGTGTCATTCTTTCTTCGGTTTTATTTCGAAAAATTCAGTAGCTTCACCACCCCAAAACCTCCAGCCCTTGACCACTTTTGAGCCATCATTAAGAAGCTCCAAAAATAGCCACTAAATCGTCAGTTTTGCAAGGTCGATTGAGGTTGCAAGTTGAGATTTGCCGCTCGAGTTTTCCGTGGTCCGAAGGGTCCAGTTGAGAGCTATCCGATCATTGAGTGGTTGTAATTTAAATCCACAATCATCAATACAAAGGTTCACTTCTCTTTCTATTTTTTTTCTCATTAATGTTTTGGGTCACTCAGTTTTAATTTAACTTTGAGTATGATATGATCGAGTTCGCATCTGAGTGTGCTAAGATTAATTTGTTCTCATGTTGAGTATTTGTTAAGATTAATTTATTGTCCTTTTTAGTAGTTCATATGGTTAATTTTATTGATGAATATGTATTAATTCGTTACTTTTCTTGTTTATTCAATGAAGTAATGGCTTTCCATTTTAGCATGCTTTAGTTTCATTTTAATCTCCTATCTTAGTTATTAAATTGGTCCTGCCTGTATCTATCTATTCCTGTCATAAATTTAGTCTAGTTTCAAATATTAGTTAGCAATAAAATTATAAGAGATTAGGTTGGGCCATGATTGGTGTAAGACTTTAATTGGACTTCCCTAGTGTATTTATGGGCTAATTGTTGCACATGACCAAAAATAAATAAACATTCACAAGCTAGCCAACTTTTTCCATAATTAATTTACTTTATTTCCTCCATAACAATATACATACCTCATGACCTTACAATAATGTCAAAATTAGTAATTGAATAATATTCGAACACCGTAGCTTGATTTAGGCGCGATTAATAATAAATCATCGTGACTATGGGTACGGTTCCTGTGGCATAGTCATGATACGTAAACCCCAATTCAAGTGCGCGTTTCACGCGACTTGACCATAATTTCAAATAATAATAAAAATAAACATGTTGTAAATCGCGGGTGCGTTTCACGTGGCGCGGCTTGCAATGTGTACCAAAACGACAAGTGTGCGACATCGCAACTTGTTCAAATAAATTCCATAAATATTAAAAGGCGGTAAAAGACAAAAATGCACAATAGGTTTAAAACATGTAATAAATTAGATAATTACGCCAAGTATTCATTGTTAAGCGACCGTGCTAAAATCACGGAATTCGGGATTGCCTCACACCTTCTCCCAGGTTAACAGAATTCCTTACCCGGTCTTCTGTGTTCGCCGACCAAAAATAAGAGTCAAATTTCCTCGATTTGGGATTCTAAAATAAACCAGTGACTTGGGACACCATAAATTATTCCAAGTGGCGACTATGAATAAATAAATAATCTCATTTCGATTAAAGTCACTTAAATTGAAAAAACTCCCATATCCCCTATCCCCCCGGGAAAAAGGAGGTGTGACTGCTCTAGCGACTCTGCTGGGGAACGAACCAAGAATCTCTGGTTCAGGGTTCATAATTCGAGCTTAGAATAACTGTTATGCTTGGCTTTCTTGTGATTGTCTGATATTATATTTTTGGGCCTAATGTGCTAAATGCCGTTTTTACCGCTTTGATATTGATTGAACTGTATATAAACTGTTACGAAACCCTCTTCTCTCTGAGTCTTCTGAATCTTCTGGGAAGCGTGGGCTTCGCGTGGCTTCTTTTCTGTTAGTGTCATATCCTAATTTTAGAACGAGGTACGGACAAGTTGCAAAGCCGGTGAAGCTTCTGTATTCCCGGTACGCTGTCCCTCTCGGCTCGAGTTGTTCGCTCGGGTAAGCCAGGTCTAGAACAATACACCTAGGATTTAAACTTAGAATGACATAACCTCATGCCGTATCCCTTGTAGGTATGTTTGTTTGCATCATGTGCATTTGACTTTTGGGACTCAACACACGTGTTGGGTCCGTCTAGGATAGGTGTACCCAAATCAAAAGACCATCATGATGTATTGTTACGTGCTACTTGTACATTTATTTGTTTCGGCTTGCATGTTGACCGACTTCTATAATAGGAAAAGAAAATCAAGAAAAACTAAGAGTGAGGCAAGAGAGAGAAATTTACCCGATTTCTGAAAATCTAGGTATTTGAAAATCCCAAAACTCTTTCGAAAGTTTGAAAAAAAAAAGAAAGAAAATAAGCCAATGTTTTCAAAAGTCATGCTTCTTCCCATGTTCCTTCAAAACTTATCGAACTACGCGGGTCTGATTCTCACCGGATATGAGATACGTAGGCAAACCTCATCGGTTCCGGCCCCAATTTTTAAAAATTAAAAAATATTTTCCTTTAATTCTTTCTTTATAAGTTTTTCTTTGACACATAAAATCCAAAAAAATTCCTTCTTTTATAGAAGTTTTTCTTTTGGAATTTTTTTTTAAAAAAGAAGTCAAAATCCAAAAATATTTTTCTTTAATTCATTCTTTAGAAGTTTTTCCTTAGAAAATCCCAAATAAATAAAAATTTAAAACCAAAAAAAAAATCTTTATATAAGTCTTTCATTTGAAAAAAGAAACAAATCAATTCAAAATCCAAAAATATTCTCTACCTTTTTTATAGAAGTCTTTCTCCCGAAATATATTTTTTAAAAAAATCCAAAATAATATTTTCTTTCTTTTCAAAAATTCTCAAAAAACAAAAACAAAGAAATTGAAATAAAAAAAAAATTCTTTCTTCTTTATAAGTCTTAAAAAAATAATTCAAAATCCAGAAAAAAAAGTTAGTTTATTTACTTTATTCCTAATCTTCCCAAACTACGCGAAATCTGATTCATGCGGCGTCATGATACGTAGGTAATCCCCATCGGATTCGATCATAGCCATAAACAAATTGAGTGAAGAAATAAACCGAAAAAAAAATTGAGAGAAAAAAAAATAGAGTGACAAAAAAATAACAAAAAAAAAAAAGAGAAAGAAAAAGAAATCAAGATATGAAAAAAAAATTCAAAAAAAAAAAAGAGTCTCACGAGATGGAAACAGTTCACCCCTGTTGGTGAATCATTCTCGAGCTTATTCTAAAAGCTTGTCAGGCTTGGTCTAATACATCCATTATCCCCGAACAGGCCAAACCCCGAGTCCCCCTTGCACCGAGCTGATGCTAGATGTAAATACCACTCCGGAGCAGTGGGACAGGATACTGAAGATTGTTGGACTCTCAAAAGAGCAGTGGAAGAAAAGGACCCTAATATGATGAACAATCATCTGCCTGCTCACACCAATGTGCCATTAGTCGAAATAATTTGTGAAGATGAAGAATTTGATCCGGCACGGAAGGCCATTGCATCCATTGCCGAGACAGAAGAAAAGCTAAAAAAACGGTCGCCAAGCCTGAAAGTTCCCCATCAGATGGGAGTCTCGATAGCCAGTCTTGCTATCCTTTTGCGTCTGGATTATCTTAGGTGTGATCCGGATGTTTTACTTTATTGTTTTACTGTTCGATGTAAACCCTTCTAACTTCAAAATTCAAAAAAAAAAAAAAGCAAAAAAAAAAGAATAAAAAAGTCAAATGAAATTAATATTTCATTGTCTAGGAATGTCTATTTTTTTAAATCTTGTCACTTTCCTTATTCTCTTTTCAGTTATGATTCTTGCAGATTTTAATAACATGACATGCTTGCGGACTTCATGACTAGATCCTAAAACTCTGTCAGACTTCGAAATAATGAATCAAGAAGCAGAATGCAATGAAAATGAGGTTAAGGAAATAAAATAAAAAATCGGAACAGTATGAGAATAAGCCTATACCAAGCCCGATTGAAACCTGCAGAAGTTGAAATTCCCTCTCTCCGGGTCATTGTCGAAGCCGAGATTGAGGATAATGATTGGGTCACAAACCGATTGGAAAAATTGACACTAATTGATAAAAAACGATTGGCCACAATTTGCCACAGGCAGTTGTACCAACAAAGAATAGCCCGTGTCTATAACAAGAAAGTGCGGCCCATGAAATTTGAAATAGAATAACTCATTGTAAGACGTATCCTCCCACCTCATGAAGAAGCTAAAGGAAAATTGGCTCCAAATTGGAAATGTTCATACATTGTAATGCGAGTACTACAAAAGAGAGTGTTGTACCTGGGAAGCAACAAAGGAAATGTCCCTGAAACAACTGTCAACGCGGATGTAGTCAAAAGGTACTATGTTTGACCCTCTATGTGGCATTAATGTTCTCTGACTGGGATGACGAAGGCTTTCATTTTCGCTATCCAAACATCATTAACCCTTTTGCTAACCATTTTGAGCTGGTTACCTTTCTTTGATTACCCTCTTTGGAACCAGAAAATGTTATTTAAAAAAACAAGAAAGAAAAAAGAGAAGAAAAACAAAACAAAGATAAAAAAAAAAGAAAAAAAAAAGAGAAAAAAAAAAAGAAAGAAGAAGAAAAAGAAAACAAAACAAAAATCCAAACAATTTCATGTTCCTTGAACTATGTTTGACTTGATTCCGAAAGGATACGTAGGCAGCCTCTCTCTGTGGTTCAGTCACACCAAAACAAAAACCCAAATTCCCTCAAAAGTGAAACTGGGGCAGATGTTATAATGGTTTGGCGATGGTTTTGTTTGAAAGGTTCCAAAGTTGTAATTCAATCCAAATCCTTTTTACCCAAATCCTTTTCAAGTCCTTCCGATCAATCGGCAAAGAGATTCAAAATGGGAGGATACAGTTACTCGGATCTGATACAACAAAATGAGAGAAATAAAATAAGAGAGACTTATTGGTGAAAACCTCACGGGCACCATAAGACAATGGTAAGCAAAGAAATTCGAAAATGAGAGTGTCTTGTTAGTAAAAACTCATAAAGAGAACTATAAGGCGATGGTGAGAAGAGAAATGAGAGAGGCCAGCTGGTGAAAACCCGCAAAGGGCGCCACTGATCGAAAAGAGGATTCTCACAGTCACTGGCATCGACACAGTCCTGGGCAAAGTTTCTCAGTCTCAAAGCAAGAGTTGTGATGAATTTCTGAGAGTTGGACGGTTTACAAAGATCAGGCATCTAGTCCAAGAGGCATGTCATGTTCATTGAAGTCTGTATACACTCCAGATAAGTCCTTCTTTCTTTTCCCTGAAAGGGATGCCTCTTGTCTAAATTCATTTGTCCATTCCATTGTTTGCTTTTCTTTGAATCCTTTTCGGTTTAACTCTGTTCTAAAACTAAGACAAAGAAGGGAAGGCAGGACTGATTTACAGGGTTCTCACTTGATACAAGCCAATATGTAAAAGAAAAGGCACCTAATCTCGGCAAGGGCATCAAATTGACTCCAACTGGCCATGTTGGCCGATGTTTTCGAAATCAAAAACTGTTGAAAGAGGAAATTCAAAGTCAAATGCCCACAAGGGCAAAATAAAAGTTGAAAAGGTTAAGTCCCACGTGACTAACCATCATGGAAAAGTCCGGAAAAGCCAGAGGTTCTCCGAGGTTAGAAATGCAATTGATATTCAGGAAACAACCAGTTGCAACTGAAAGGACCGAGACCAAGTGACTGAAACAATCAAGGCCACAAAACCAACCACCGTTTCAAACTGACAAATTGTTCTTTGTTTGGAAAAAAAAAAGGAAAACAGGTGCAATCCAAAAGCAACCTTGCAAGAAGCAGGTGCAACCAAAACGAAATTACGCAAAGGCTAGAAACAGTTTTGCAGCAACTACTACAAAAGGGAAGTCTTCTCCAAACTCTTTCCCGCATTTTACTCATTATCTTAAAAAAAAATATATGAAATTAAAAAGAAAGAAAAAAAAAACATGGTAGTATAGGGTCTCTAATCCCTAGCTGCGTTTTCCAACATAGGGTCTCCACTCCCTAGTTGATGATTTTTAGACGTAGGGTCTCCACTCCCTAGTCTCTTTTCCAACATAGGGTCTCCACTCCCTAGTTGATTTTATTTTAGACATAGGGTCTCCACTCCCTAGTCTCTTTTCTAACATAGGGTCTCCACTCCCTAGTTGATGATATTTTAGACATAGGGTCTCCACTCCCTAGTCTCTTTTCCAACATAGGGTCTCCACTCCCTAGTTGATGATTTTCCAATATAGGGTCTCCACTCCCTAGTTGATGATTTTTAGACATAGGGTCTCCACTCCCTAGTCTCTTTTCCAACATAGGGTCTCCACTCCCTAGTTGTTGTTTTTAGACATATGGTCTCCACTCCCTAGTCGCTTTTGCAACATAGGGTCTCCACTCCCTAGTCGCCTTTTCCAACATATGGTATCCACTCCCTAGTCTCTTTTCCAACAGAGGGTCTCCACTCCCTAGTCTCTTTTCCAACATAGGGTCTCCACTCCCTAGTTGATGCTTTTCCAACATTGGGTCTCCACTCCCTAGTTGATGATTTTTAGACATAGGGTCTCCACTCCCTAGTCGCTTTTCCAACATAGGGTCTCCACTCCCTAGTTGATTTTATTTTTAGACATAGGGTCTCCACTCCCTAGTTGATTTTATTTTAGACATAGGGTCTCCACTCTCTAGTCGCTTTTCCAACATAGGGTATCCACTCCCTAGTTGATTGATATTTTAGACATAGGGTCTCCATTCCCTAGTCTCTTTTCCAACATAGGGTCTCCACTCCCTAGTCACTTTTCCAACATAGGGTCTCCACTCCCTAGTTGATGATTTTTAGACATAGGGTCTCCACTCCCTAGTCGCTTTTCCAACATAGGGTCTCCACTCCCTAGTTGATTTTATTTTTAGACATAGGGTCTCCACTCCCTAGTTGATTTTATTTTAGACATAGGGTCTCCACTCCCTAGTCGCTTTTCCAACATAGGGTATCCACTCCCTAGTTGATTGATATTTTAGACATAGGGTCTCCACTCCCTAGTCTCTTTTCCAACATAGGGTCTCCACTCCCTAGTTGATGATTTTCCAACATAGGGTATCCACTCCCTAGTTGATGATATTTTAGACATAGGGTCTCCACTCCCTAGTCTCTTTTCAAACATAGGGTCTCCACTCCCTAGTTGATGATTTTCCAACATAGGGTCCCCACTCCCTAGTTGATGATTTTTAGACATAGGGTCTCCACTCCCTAGTTTCTTTTCCAACATAGTTTCTCCACTCCCTAGTTGATGTTTTTAGATATTGGGACTCCACTCCCTAGTCGCTTTTGCAACATAGGGTCTCCACTCCCTAGTTGATGTTATTGTAGACATAGGGTCTCCACTCCCTAGTCGTCTTTTCCAACATAGGGTCTCCACTCCCTAGTTGATTTTATTTTCGACATAGGGTCTCCACTACCTAGTCGCTTTTTCCAACATAGGGTCTCCACTCCCTAGTTGATTTGATCTTAAATGCAAGGTACACCATTCCCCGATATCTTTGCCAATTTAGGGTATCCCATTCCCTGGCCACATTTTCCCAACATAAGGTACACCAATCCTTAGTTGAGACATCCTTTTGACAATAAAAGAATACAATCCAAAAAAAAAATGACATTTTCAGGGTACACCACTCCCGGCCTTTTATTGCTTTCAATAAATAAGTAGTTTAGAATTTTCTTACAATAACTCACGAAATTTTCCTAGTGCAAACTAGGGCAGAAAAATTTCGTTTGATTGTTTGTTTTGGTATCTGAGTAGGTTTTACCTCGAGGCACAGGGTTCGAGATGACCAAAAGAAGAAGTCTCAATTCAGAATAAAAGAAAAAAAAATATAAGTGATTCCAAAATGCAAAAGCAATTGAAAAGATGTGGAATACTAAGACATGACTGAAGCCACGAGCATTGGAGTCCCGTTTTGATTAGAAGAAGCTATAGAACAATGAACTAGAACCTACAACTAGCGAGCATCAAGGCTTAGATCAGAGTTTGCATGAAGAATCAGTCAAGACTCAAGATCAAGTTTCTGAAGACTCATAGATAGGAATCTTGTAACTCATAATTGATAGGCTTGTTTAGTTTCTTTTTTATTTTGATATAATAGCAGGACCGCGGACCGGAGCCTCGACGGAACCTCACTCAACTCCTCAACTCATCATTTCACCATTCTCCTTGAACTACACGCGACCTGATTCCCCTATAACCTGGGATATGTAGGCTGTCCAAAACCAGGACTCGGTTGCACCCTATCTTTTATTTCTTTTCCTTTTGAATAATGGTTTGGTCAAAAATTAGTCACGTGGCTCACCTAGTCATTGCCTGAAAACTCTTCATGTTTCTAAGTTAAGAGGGGCAGCTGTGAGCACCTAATTTTTTACTATATTTGAATTTTTATCACCTTCTACTATGTAAATATTTTCAGAATTTAATATATATTTTTTAGCTTTGTTAAAATTAATAATAATTTAAAAGGTCAATTATTACTATTAGTATTATTTTTATTATTATTTTTATCTTTATTTTTAAATAAAATGAATTAAAAATCGAAAATAAATAAAAATTAATTATTATTATTTTTTAAAATAAATTTCGGATGGGAATTAAAAAATAGGAAAAGTAGAAATATAAAATTAAAAAGTAAAAGTAAAAGTAGGTAGAAATTGTTTAATAAAAAAAGTAAAAGAAAGTGAAAAATTTAAAAAATAAAAGTAAAAGAATGTGAAAATTAAAAAAACTAAAAGTAAAATAAAGTTGGAATTAAAAAATAAAAGTAAGGGTTTCTGATCTTTTTTTAAAAAAAAGTAAAAGTAAGTGGGAAATAAAAAAAAAAGTAAAAAAAGTGGGATTTTAAATATATTAAAAGTAAAAAAGTGAGAAATTCAAAAATAAAAGTAAAGGAAAGTGGGGAATTATTTTTTTTAAAAAAATAATAAGAAAAATGGGAAGTAAAAATTCTTTTTAATTAAAAATAAAAAAATAAATAAACAATAAAAAATAAAAATCTAAAAATTTCGAAATTTTTTTCTATAAATAGAAGAGAAATGTGATGGAAAAAAGAGGGAGAGATAAAGGAAAAAATAGGGAGGAAGGAATTGAGAAAAAAATATTTTCTTCTTCTAGGATAAGGAAATTTCTACTCGTGTCATTCTTTCTTCCGCTTTATTTCGAAAAATTCAGTAGCTTCACCACCCCAAAACCACCAGCCCTTGACCACTCGTGTCAGTTTTGCAAGGTCGATTGAGGTTGCAAGTTGATATTTGCCGCTCGAGTTTTTCGTGGTCCGAAGGGTCCAGTTGAGAGCTATCCGATCATTGAGTGGTTGTAATTTAAATCCACAATCATCAATACAAAGGTTCACTTCTCTTTCTATTTTTTGTTTCTCATTAATGTTTTGGGTTACTCAGTTTTAATTTAACTTTGAGTATGATATGATCGAGTTCGCATCTGAGTGTGCTAAGATTAATTTGTTTTCATGTTGAGTATTTGTTAAGATTAATTTATTGTCCTTTTTAGTAGTTCATATGGTTAATTTTATTGATGAATATGTATTAATTCGTTACTTTTCTTGTTTATTCAATGAAGTAATGACTTTCCATTTTAGCATGCTTTAGTTTCATTTTGATCTCCTATCTTAGTTATTAAATTGGTCCTGCCTGTATCTATCTATTCCTGCCATAAATTTAGTCTAGTTTCAAATATTTGTTAGCAGTAAAATTATAAGAGATTAGGTTGGGCCATGATTGGTGTAAGACTTTAATTGGACTTCCCTAGCGTATTTATGGGCTAATTGTTGCACATGACCAAAAACAAATAAACATTCACAAGCTAGCCAACTTTTTCCATAATTAATTTACTTCATTTCCTCCATAACAATATACATACCTCATGACCTTACAATAATGTCAAAATTAGTAATTGAATAATATTCGAACACCGTAGCTTGATTTAGGCGCGATTAATAATAAATCATCGTGACTATGGGTACGGTTCCTGTGGCATAGTCATGATGCGTAAACCCCAATTCAAGTCCGCGTTTCACGCGACTTGACCATAACTTCAAATAATAATAAAAATAAACATGTTGTAAATCGCGGGTGCGTTTCACGTGGCGCGGCTTACAATGTGTACCAAAACGACAAGTGTGCAACATCGCGACTTATTCAAATAAATTCCATAAATATTAAAAGGCGGTAAAAGACAAAAATGCACAATAGGTTTAAAACATGTAATAAATTAGATAATTACGCCAAGTATTAATTGTTAAGCGACCATGCTAAAATCACGGAACTCGGGAGTGCCTCACACCTTCTCCCAGGTTAACAGAATTTCTTACCCGGTCTTCTGTGTTCGCAGACCAAAAATAAGAGTCAAATTTCCTCGATTTGGGATTCTAAAATAAACCGGTGACTTGGGACACCATAAATTATTCCAAGTGGCGACTCTGAATTAAATAAATAATCTCATTTCGATTAAAGTCACTTTAATTGGAAAAACTCCCTTATCCCCTATTCCCTCGGAAAAAAGGTGTGATAATGATAAGCATTCACGCTGACAAAAGAACTAGCGATGCCTTGATCCAACTGTTGGTTGAATTCAAAGACGTGTTTGCATGGTCCTATGATGATATGCCAGGGTTGAGCATTGATTTGGTGGTATATAAATTGACTACATATCCCGGTTATCTACCCGTCCAACAGAAACAAAGAAAGTTCAAAACCGACATTAGTGATATGATCAAGGAAGAAGTCACCAAACAACTGAATGATGGTATGATCCTAGTGGTCCGATACACCACGTGGCTGGTTAATGTGGTTCCAGTGTTGGAGTAGGATGGAAAAACCCGAGTGTGTGTTTATTACCGGGATTTGAACAAAGCGAGTCCTAAGGATAACTTTCCATTGCCAAACATCCACATTCTTGTTGACAACTTTGCTAAACATGAGATACAGTCTTCCGTGGATTGTTATGCTGGGTATCATCAAGTTCTGATAGATGAAGAGGATGCAGAAAAGACTGCTTTCACCACACCTTAGGGCACTTACTGTTATAGGGTCATGCCATTTGGTCTAAAAAATGCCGGGGCAACCTACATGAGAGCTATAACCGCTATTTTCCATGTCTTGATGCACAAGGAAATTGAGGTATATGTTGATGATGTGATCATTAAATCCAGAATGCAAGAAGACCATGTGCGAGATCTGAGTAAATTCTTTTAGCGTCTGCGCGTGTATGACTTGAAATTGAACCCAACTAAATGTGCATTTGGAGTTCCGTCTGTGAAGCTCCTGGGGTTTATAGTCAGCCGGAGGGGTATTGAATTAGATCCAACAAAGATATAGTCTATTCGGGATTTGCCACCTCCAAAGAGCAAGAAAGAGGTCATGAGTCTGCTAGGGAGGCTGAATTACATCAGCAGATTCATCGCTCAACTTACTATCACTTGTGAACCCATATTCAAGTTATTGAAGAAAGATGTGGCAATCAAATGGACAGGGGAGTGCCAAGAAGCTTTTGATATAAAATCAAAGAGTACCTATCAAATCCGCTAGTGTTGGTGTAATGACCCAACCGATCATTTTAACTTTTAAAATCCCGTTCCCTAAAATAAAACTTCCCGTATGTGCTTTTAATAATTTATGACTTGTGAGGATAGTTGGTTCGGGATTTGGAAGTGTTTGGGTTGAAACCGGAACACTTGGTTCCTTAAGTTGGCCTTAAAGTGATAAGTTTGACTTCGGTCAACATTTTAAGAAAATGACCCCGGAATAGAATTTTGACGATTCCAATAGCTTCGTATGGTGATTGTGGACTTAGGAGCGTGTTTGGAATTTTATTTGGAAGTCCGTAGTTAAATTAGGCTTGAAATGGCTAAAATAGGAATTTAAGTTTGGAAGTTTGACCGGGGAGTTGACTTTTTGATATCGGAGTCAGAATCCAGTTCTAAAACTTTTCATAGCTCCGTTATGTCATTTATGACTTGTGTGCAAAATTTGAGGTCAATCGGACTTGATTTGATAGGTTTCGATACCTAATGTAGAAGTTGGAAATCTTAAGTTTCGTTAAGTTTGAATTGGGGGATGATTCGTGGTTTTAGGGTTGTTTGGTGTGATTTTAGGGTTCGACTAAGTTCGTATGATGTTTTAGGACTTGTTGGTATAATTGGTTGAGGTCCCGAGGGGCTCGGGTGAGTTTCGGACAACTAACGGATCACTTTTGGCCTTTGGAACACTGCTGATAACTGCTGGTATTTTCTTTTGACTTCCTTATACGCGATCGCGTAAGTTGGTCTGCGATCGCATAGAGTAATTTGGACAGAGGTGAATTTGTTCTACGCGATCGCGTGAATGGGGTTGCGATCGCGTAGGCTTATTTTGGGCAGCTGGAAATTCGTTCTATGCGATCGCGTAGGGGAAACTGGGGAGGAGCTGGGCCACGCGCCTAATGCTTCGCGATCGCGTGAGGAGGCTCGCAATCACGTAGGCTTGCGGAGACTGTGCTTCACGATCGCGTGGGACTTTTCGCGATCGCGTAGGGTTAATGTTTGGGCAGTAAAATTTGTGCTACGCGATCACGTGAGGAATTTCGCGATCACGTAGAAGAAATCACTGGGCAGAGAGTTTAAGTTCTGAAAATGGGACTTCGTCCGATTTTCCATTTTTAACGATTTGTAGCTCGGATTTAGGCGGTATTTGGGAGATTTTTAGAGAAACTAACGGGGTAAGTGTTCTTAACTCATTATTGGTTAAATTACCCAAATCCATCACTATTTTTATCATTTAATTGGTGAATTGAGTTGGAAAAGTTTGAAAACCCTCTTGGATAGATTTGAGGATTTGAGGGCCGAATTGTTATCGGAATTTAGTGATTTTAGTATGGGTAGACTCGTGGTTGAGTGGGTGTTCATATTTCGTAACTTTTGCCGGAATCCGAGACATGGGTCCCACGAACAAAATTTTAATTAATTTCGAAATTTTTATTGAAAATGTAGTATTTTCTTATAGAATTGATTCCTATAATTTTTAGTGATTTTATCGAATTATTTTTGGCTAGATTCGAGCCAGACAAAGTTGGATAATCGTGGAAAAGGCCTTCTAGTGGATTAAATTGGAGCAAGACGAGGTAAGTCTCTTGTCTAATCTTGTGAGGGGGAAATTACCTCATAGGTGATTAAAAATTAAATAATTGTTGCTAATTGCGGGGGCTACGTACGCACAAGGTGACAAGAATCCGTGCGTAGCTACTATTAATACTAAAGTCCGGGTAGTTTAGGACTCAAAGCATGAATTACTTGTGTAAATTGTATTCTTTGTTTAATTAATATTAATTGATATATATGAATATATTGTGAATTATTAGATAAAGATATTAAAGAATGGAAATCTCATATGCTTGATTTTCTTTTTAAATTAATTAATTGTTAAAAAAAATTATTTTTCCTCCCGAATTTATCTTATAATAAATAACTCTCCTTCCGGAGGTACATAAGAAAATATCCTCCTTTCTTGTGGAGCGGGCCGAACGCCTCGGTAGGATAGATGCATCTATGGATTGCGCCGCACGTCCCTCGGCAGTGTACACGACACTCTGGATCGGGCCGTACGTCCTCGGCAGAAATTATGCTTAATAATAATAATAATTACACGATACTTTAATAGCTTATTTCAGCTTGCGAAGCTAATTGATAAATTAGAAAATTCTTGAAATTTAATGAATTATTATTCTTGCTAGTTAAAGAATTAATTGTTATTCCTGTAAATGATATTTAATTGATAAATTGGAAATTATTTGAATTGAAGGAATTTAATTAATATATTGAGAATTGTTGCATTTGAAGGAATTTGATTATTTTCGTTGATTAAATAAATTATTTTAAATTCTGTAAATCATGCTGATTTAAATATCCTAGTTGTATTTTAATTATTATTATTGACCCATAGTGAGTGTCAAAGTCAGCCATCTCGTCTCTACCACTTCGAGATTAGGCTTGATACTTACTGGGTACACGTTGTTTACGTACTCTTACTACACTTGCTGCACTTTTTGTGCAGGAACTGAGGCAAGTACTAGTGGGGGACCCATCGTCTTACACCCAAGTTATCCAGGGGCATATTGGTGAGCTGCTTTTCTGATCCGTTCTGCAGCTACTAGTGTCTCTCCTTGTATTTTCATTCTGCCTATTTTTATTTCAGACAGTATCTGAGGTTTTGTATAATCTACTAGATGCTCGTACACTTGTGACACCAGGTCTTGGCACACACATTGGTTAAGTTTGGGTTTTATTATTTCTCTTAGTTTTAAAATTTGTCAATGAATGCTTAATTTATTAAGTTGGCTTGCCTAGCCGTAGTGTTGGGCGCCATTACGACATATAGGTGAAAATGGGTCGTGACAGTTGGTGCCACCCAAGCCGGGAAGACCTTTGTTCTTATATCTGACAGTCCTGGAGAATTCTTTTGGTTGTGTCCTGGGGCAACACAATGTCACTGGGAAGAGAGAGACAACCATATATTATCTGAGCAAGAAGTTCACCAGTTATGAAGCCAAATACATTTTGTTGGAAAGAACTTGTTGCGCCCTAACTTGGGTCGTCCAGAAGCTCAGACATTATATACTGGCTTACACCACATATCTCATAACCAGGATAGATCCTTTTAAATATATATTCCAGCAGCCGATGCCTACAGGAAGGTTAGCAAAATGGCAGATCCTGCTCACCGAGTTTGACATTGTCTATATCACTCGCACGACGATGAAAGCCCAAGCTTTGGCGGATCATCTAGCTGAGAATTCGGTCGATGATGAATACCAACCATTAGGCACTTATTTTCCTGACGCGGAAGTAAGCTCGATTGAAGTAATTCCAGAGAACACCAGT
Source organism: Nicotiana tabacum (assembly GCF_000715075.1). Taxonomy (NCBI): domain Eukaryota; kingdom Viridiplantae; phylum Streptophyta; class Magnoliopsida; order Solanales; family Solanaceae; genus Nicotiana; species Nicotiana tabacum. Next base: position 107,385,409 of record NC_134081.1, on the reverse strand, counting down.
GCCTGGAAAATGTTCTTTGATGGGGCTATAAATGCAAAAGGCATCGGGATCTGAGCAATTTTTATTATGCCCACAGGTTAACACTATCCGGCCACAGCCCGGTTTCGGTTCTTCTGGACAAACAACACCGTCGAGTATGAATCATGCATCATGGGCATGAATATGGCAGTTGATCTGGATGTAGAGGAATTATTAATCATGGGGGATTCTAATTTGATCATTCGTCAAGCCCAAGGTGAGTGGGAAACTCGAGACATCAAACTAATCTCGTACAAGCAACATGTGGAAGATATTAGCAAACGGTTCAAGTCCGTATTCCTCGATTCCACAATGAGCTAGCTGATGCACTAGCTACTTTGGCCTCAATGCTGCCGTACCCGGGTAATGTTCATATTGACCCGCTAGAAATCCAAGTTAGAGAAAGGCATGGTTATTGTAACACAATTGAAATGGAGCCAGATGTTCAGCCATGGTATTATAATATCAAAAGGTTTTTGAAAACAAAAGAATATCCCGGGCAGGCCAGTGGAGATAAAAAAAGAACTATCAGAAGGCTTGCAAGCAGTTTCTTTATGAGTGGAGAGGTCCTATACAAAAGAACTCCAGATCTGAATTTTTTGAGGTGTGTAGATTCCTGAGAAGCTGAAAAGATCATGAATGAAGTGCATTCGAGGAGTATGTGGGCCTCACATAAATGGGTATGTCCTTGCAAAAAAAATCCTCCGGGCGGGTTATTACTGGATGACCATGGAAAGAGAATGTTTCAGTTTTGTCTGGAAATGACATCAATGCCAAATACACGGTGACCTGATTCATTTACCACCTTCAGAGCTACATCCTATGTCAGCGCCTTGGCCGTTCGTTGCTTAGGGCATGGATGTTATTGGTCCAATCGAGCTGAAAGCTTCAAATGGGCACATATTCATTTTGGTTGCCATTGATTATTTCACAAAGTGGGACGAAGCAGTCACTTTCAAAGCCGTCACCAAGAAAGCAGTGGTGGACTTCGTGCATTCCAACATTATTTATTATTTTGGTATTCCTAAAACTATCATTACAGCCTGAAAAGAAATATAAGGAATTATAATCAAGAACTACTAGACCCAATAAATGTTAGCCCCATCACCAATCTCTTGAAAGGTATTGTTTTTCATCTCATGTAAACTGTAGTATATGCAAAGTTATAAACACTTGTGTATGTTCAAGGAATGGAATGAAGAAAAACTTATATTTTCTAAAAATATTCTTGTATATCTTTGAATGAATAAAATCATTCTTAATATTTTCTCACACTTAGAAGTAAAAAAGGATTACAAATCGAACAATTGTTCCCGGATGAACATGAGACGCCCTATTCATAAGCACCGTAAACATAAGGGCCCTCTCTTATAAAGGTATCAAATTAAATGGCTAAAGGTCGGATGCCTTGTTTCCCCATCGTAATGTTAACCCGATGCATCATATTCCCGGACTTTATCAAAATCAGAAGTATAAAATTTCTGGTCATTAACATTCCCGGTCTCGAAGGCTGAGAGATTACAAAAGTTTTCGGGTATAACTAAAAATCGAAGAGTCAAAACTCAAAGAAATTTTTTTGGGTACAAATAAAAACCCAAGAGTCAACAATCAAAGAGGTATAACTAAAAATCGAAGAGTTAAAACTCAAAGAAAAGTTGCGGGTGGACACTAAAAACCCGAGATCAAGTTTTCTGTGATAACGACACTTCTTCAGCTCCAACTGGTCATTGAAGAAAGAATAATACGTGGCGGAATTGTTATCTGAATTCCTAAGTTCTGCCCTCTTTATTCCTTCCCCCGGCTTTTATCCCGATTGGATTTTTCATATAAGACTTTTAATGAGGCAGTGGCGAGGGCACAATGAGTAACCGGAAAGTGGTGGGGACTATTTGCATACGGTAAAAAACCGGTCTCAAGAGTTGGATGAATGATGAAGCGACACATGTCAATAATGACTAGTCAACCATGGTGAAACCAAATGCAAACCTGTGGCCGAATAAGAAGCAATTCAAGATAAGGCCGTTATAGAAACATTACAGAAGACCCCGAGATTCAACCGGCCTTTATTAGCTTTTATTATGCTTTATGACCTTTTATTATAATATTAATTGTGGTAATTAAGGGGGGATAAGTTGTAACCATATACCTTATAGTTCTAGCATAAATAGAGGTTTTCATTATATTGTGAGACATCAAGAAATACTGATAGCAAAAGACTAACATTCTTTTCTCAAGCTTTATACTAGTGTTATCGAGAATTTTCAATTATTCTTGAACCCGGTGTGTAGAATCTGAAGTTCATGCTTGTTTTTTCTTCAATTATTCTTATTTTATTTGCTTTTCTCTTTCAATCTAGAAAACAGGCTTTTTTTGTCCAAGCCATACCGACCGAAATCGGTCGAAAACAAAAACCGACTGAAATCGGTCGGAAATAAGTGTATTTGGTCGCAAAAGTCAACAAAAATTTTTCAAATAAAAATTCCGACCGATTTCGGTCGGAAATATTTGACAAACACCTGGTCATACTTGTATATAATGTAAAAAATAATTTTTTATTAAAATGTTTCCAAATTTCTGACCGATTTCGGTCGGAAAGTTTGAAATTTTAATTTCCCGCCCAAGACAAAAATTATATATATTAAAATAATTAAAATATAAATTTAATAATATTACCAACCGAAGTCGGTCAGTTTTTTTCACCCTTTATATAAATAGCTTTTAAATAAATAATATTTAATACTTATTTGATATATATATATATACCCGACTTGTCGTTTCAAGAATTTAAGTCCCGTTCGGTGGCATAAGGCCTAAAGCAGCTTCGTATTACGCGTATTGACTTACGTGCGACCCAAAATGTCATCTTTAAATTTAATAATTAATTCTGTATTCTAAAACCTCGAAAACCACTATTTATCATTCCTCGACTAGCGTGCATAATCCATAAAATTTTCTGAAAAGTTTTTATGTGAAAAATGGATTAAAATATGAATTAGAGCTTTAAAACTCGACTGAGTTGGCTTTGATCAATATTTTTAGCAAACGGACTCAGATCAGTGTTTTGACAGTTCCGGTAGGTCCATATCATGAATTGGGACTTGGGCGTATGCCCGGAATCAAATTCCGAGGTCCCTAGCCCGAGATATGGAATTATGATTAAAAATTAAAAGTTTAAGTTCAAATAGTGACCGGATGTCGAATTATGTGCAAATGACCCCGGAATAGAATTTTGATGATTCCAACAGCTCCATATGGTGATTTTAGACTTAGGAGCGTGATCGAAATTTTATTTGGAAGTCCGTAGTGGAATTAGGCTTGAAATGCCGAAAGTTGATTTTTTGGAAAGTTTGACCGAGGGGTTGACTTTTTGATATCGGGGTCGAAATCCGATTCTGAAAATTTGAGTACCTCCGTTATGTCATTTATGACTTGTGCGCAAAATTCGAGGTAAATCGGACGTGATTTGATAGGTTCCGGAGACATTTGTAGAAATTAGAAATTTCACAGTTCATTAGGCTTGAATCTATGAGTGATTCGTGTTTTTAGTGTTGTTGGATGTGATTTGAAGACTCGACTAAGTCCGTATGGTGTTTTAGGACTTGTTTGTATATTTGGTTGAGGTCCCGAGGGGCTCGGGCGTATTTCGGATGGTATTCAGAGTATTTTCCTTCATTTTGGCACTGCTGGTAGCTGCTGATTTCTGGTATTTTAAACCTTCTTCGCGATCATGAAGATTGGGACGCGATCGCGTAGGCTTAGTTGAGACAGTGTTAATTTTGTTCTTCGCGATCGCGTGAGGTCAACCGCATTCGCATAGGTTTGGCAAGCTGTGCATCGCGATCGCGTGGGATTGTTTGCGATCGTGTAAGGTTAATTGAGGGCTGCTAAGTTTTGTGCTTCGCGATCGCGTGAAGCGGGATGCGATCGCGTAGCTTTGAGACCTTGTGACTCGCAAACGCGTGAAGAGGATTGTGATCGCGTAGAGCTGGGAATTCTGTGCTCTGCGACCGCATGAGGATATACGCGATCGCGTAGAGTTAATTTGGGCAGTGGTAAGTTTTGCTTCGCGATCGCGTGTGGATGTTCCCGATTGCAATGAGTAAAAGCTTGAGCAGAATGTTTAAGTTCTGAAAACCATTTTTAATGAATTGGAGCTCGGATTAAGGCGATTTTTGAGAGATTTTCAGAGAAAACGTTGGGATAAGTGTTCTTAACTCAATCTTTGTTAGATTACCAGAATCAAGTCCAAGACTTGAGTGATAGTGCTAGAGAATGTATCCTTCTTGGCAAGGCAAACAACCTTTGCCAAGGTTCTAAAGGAAAGATAGATTTGAACTAACACAATCAATATAATCATCCCTCTTGTATGTATATAAGTTCTTCGATGAAAAGAGGGATTATGCTACGATACCCTGGGAGCGTGTCAGAAAGATGGGTACACGAAGTGAGTAATGGTTAAATTCTCCACCACAAGCCCTCTGAAGTGAGGATGCACAATGCTTTAAATAACATTTACTTGAAACTTTAGCGTGGAGTAGCTCAAGATCTTCAAAAGCTAGAATTACCTTATGTGAATGTACAGAATAAGGAGTTCTCAAGAAAAATGTTTTCCTGTCATGTGTTGAATCAAATATATCAATTAACTAGACGTAACTATCTTATCTTATATGATCCACATAGGTAGAAAATGGTATTTGGATTATTCTCAACATTTAAATTTGCTACATGTAAATTCTCTCTCTCTCTCTCTCTCTCTCTCTCTCTCTCTCTCTCTCATGCACTGTTTGTTCAATCAAAGGTAATAATTCTTTCAATGCCACACGATAACCTCTTATGTAATTTATCATAACGTTGGGGAAATTTCCAGTAATTTTAAAATTTCTAGAAACCTTCAGTAAGTGTAAGATCAACAAAATTTAATGGGAGTTGTCACGATCCAATTTTTCATCCGTTGGGTATCGTGATGGCACCTAGTCTTAGGGACTAGGTAAGCCTAACAATAATTAAAATAACAACATTATTTAAATAGAATCTCTTACAATTTCCAAAACCGGTAGTACAAGTAATAAGCTCTACAGAGTGTTTGCTAGAAAACTTCTAAATACAACTGTCCAGAAATAAGAATAAATAGTGCAAAACGAAAACTGAAAGGTGACTCCGAAGCCTGCAAACGCAGCAGCAGGTTTACCTTTAGTCTCCACAGCAACAGTCCACACAGATAGCTAACGAACGAGTACCTAGATCTGCACAAAAATGTGCAGAAGAGTAGCATGAGCACACCACAGCGGTGCCCAGTAAGTATCAAGACTAAGCTCGGTGGAGTAGTGATGAGGAACAGTCAAGACACCCACTGGTCTAATAAGCTGAACAAATATAAGTACATGAATAACAGAAGTATGATGTCTACATAAAGACTATGCAATATGGCTCACGATACAGTAATGGTAATAAGGAAGGAAGCAACAAGTATCAGCGGAATGTCATAAAAATGACACAAAAAGGTGAATGGAACCCAACCTAAATTTAGAATCACAAATACATCAAGGACAAGTAATAACTCAGCAACTACAACCGCTTTTACATCAGGTTTTAGCCAATAACTCCACGAGGTACCAAACCTCGTACAATTCACAACTCACGGGTCTCAATACCTGGACCCTAACACTTGGCATCCTGTGCCCTCAGAACATCTCATAACCGCACTAACGACTCACGTGCCTATAGAGCCATTCTCACATAGAAGGCAAGTAAACAAGGGTGAGCATCTATGCTCAACAATATCAAGAACACCTCTTATCCGATGAGAGTGCTAAGCTACGTGTATGCTTGTGCAAGTGTCCTACCATAGTCCATATCAGCAAATAAGCATAAGAAAAAAGAACGGACAACACGTAGAATATTTTCTCACAACTTTCACAAGATAAAGCTCACATAGGTATGTATACCACTTCACAAATATCAACAACAAAATACCCCCCAGGCCACAAATCACCTGACACAGCCCACCTTGTCTCGCCACGTGTGCAATAGTAACATAAATGCCTGCCTTGTCTCGCCACACGTGCATAATATTGTTCCCACCTTGTCTCACCACATGCGCAACCCACACACACACTCACACACACACACACACACATATATATATATATATATATATACATACATACATATCCCGCCTTGTCACGCCGCATGTGCAAATATCAATGGTAACAATAGCACGGCAGAAATGCCATGCAACCCCATAATAACAAGCGCACGGCAGAAACCTCGTGCATTACAATAATAATAACCGCATGGTAGAAACCTCGTGCATCACCACAACAAGTACAACACCAACAATGACAATAATACAAAGTACGACAAGTAAATCAACTCAAGAACTTTAATTCACAAAGAAATGGTAGAACCAATTCACAAGAAATAACCATAGTAAAGAATGCTAGGCGTAAAGAGAACAGCTCAACAAAGGAAAAACTAATGTGTAGCAACGATCCCACAATATACACTTCAACAACAGGGAAGCTAACACGAATCAAATAATGCCAAAAAAAATAAGTTGACTAAGATATAGGATATCTAAACTTCTTTTAAGGTTGAGAAAATTACGAAGGATATTCAACAATTCAATTAAGGATAAGCAGCGGAAAAATAATCATAACCTCAATTAATACTGAACAATTATAGGATGAAATAATATAAATTCCAAATAAGGATAAGCATTTATGAAAAGATAGCATGGCTATAAAAGATTTACCAATTTCAGTTAAGGTACGTATGAATCAAGTAACAATAACAGTGGATCATGAAGCAATTGATTCTAATTGAGCAGGTATATGTGAATCTACTAATTAAGTTATATAATTATAACAAGAACAACTGCATATTCAATGAATACAAGGACCTAAGAACACTAAAATGCCAACTTCCCACTAATAAGAACATGCACGCACTCGTCACCTCGTGTACACGGACTAAAATCAACATAGATGACTCAAATCCTAAGGGGAAGTTCCCTACAGAAGGTTAGGCAAGATACTTACCTCGAATCAAGCTCAAACAATCGGTCACAATATCTTTTCCACGAATATCCGGCTCCGAATGGCCCAAATCTAGCCAAACACAATTGCATAACATGAATACAACCAATAATAGACTTATCTAATCAATGAATTCAATATTTTAAAAAACATTCCAAAATTTGCCCTAAAAAGTCGACCCAGGCCCACATCTCGGAATCGAGTAAAAATCACAAAATATGAACACCAATTCACTCAAGATTCCAACCATATAAGAATTACACAAATCCGACCACAAATCCCCTTTCAAAACTCGAAATATTTATTGAAGAAGTTCTTCCAATTTTTCCCAATTTCAACCCCAAAAATCCGAAACTAAATATAGAAAACAACTATAGATTAATGGAATACAACCAAAAACGAGTTAGGAATCATTACCCCAAAGCTTCCTCTAAAAATCCCTCAAAAAATTGCCAAATTCCGAGCTCTCAAGTCAAAAAATGAAGAATGAAATCAAACCCTCAAATTTCTCTTTTCTGCCTAGGCGTGACCGCACTTGCGACATAATTAGCCGCATCTGCGCACGTCCAAACCGCACCTGCGCGCCAAAATTTGGTTCTGCGGAGCCGCTGATGCGCACAAATTCTCCGCATCTGCGGAGGCTGCCAAGTCCAGCTCTTCTCGCACTTGCACCTTCACCTTCGCACCTGCGCCCAAGGTCCACAGGTGCGATTACACCAGAACTCAGACCTCCCCAAAACCATGGACAATATCCACAATTCGTTCGAAAAACACCCGGCGCCCTCGGGACCCCGCCCAAACATACCAACAAGTTATATACCCTAACATGGACCCGCTCAAGGTCTCAAATCACATCAAACAACGTTGAAACTACGAATCTCACCATGAATCGAACTTATAAATTTTCAAATCTTTCAACTTCGAAAACCCGTGCCGAAACCTATCAAATCAACTCGGAATGACGTCAAATTTTGCAGGCAAGTCCCAAATAACATAACGGAGCTATTCCAACTCTCAAAATCGCATTCTGACCCCGATATCAAAAAGTCCACTTCCGGTCCAAATCTCCAAAAATCCAACTTTTGCCATTTCAAGCCTAAATCAGCTACAGACCTCGGATTTACAGTCCGGACATGCTCCTAAGTCCAAAATCACCCAACGGAGCTAATGGAACCGACGAAACTCCATTCCGGAGTCGTCTTCACATAGTTTCAACTACGGTCTAAATCCTAAGACTTGAGCTTTCGTTTTAGGGACTAAGTGTACCTAATCACTCTGAAATATCCGGTAACTGAATTCAACCACGCACGCAAGTCAATACACATAATATGAAGCTGCTCAGGGCCTTATGCCGCCGGACGAGACTTAAATTCTCTAAACGACCGGCCGGGTCGTTACATCCTTCCCCTCTTAAATAAACGTTTGTCCTCGAATGTGCTAAGAATCGTCTCGAAGTCTTCGATTCACTGAAGTACATATCCAACATACACCCGCGGGCGACTCCATGTCACCCCAATCCACATAATCCTGACGACACCATCCCAACTATAATTCATCCTTTCTGCCAACACTGATAAGCCTTAGAGTCAAAATTCTCACCTTCCATTTATCTTCAAAAGACTCGATTCTAAATCCATAACCGGTATCAGTCTCAACTAGCTGTAACAACTCATGCCTATACCCATAAGGTACGACCACACAAAAAGACACACCACACATCGGCCCATAATAATATTTCTGATCACAATAGCTGCCCGAAATCAAAACCATCACCGGGAATTAGCCTCATATCCGTTAGAACCTTGTTCAAACCTCCACAACACTGACAATGATGCAAGAATCACGAAGACCTCTTAACTATACACCCGAATCAACAAGTCACAACTAACACCACCAGGCACACACACCGCAAGCCAAAACTCAAGAAGCACATAACGAAATTGACTAAATATGTAAAGAGAAATACATAAGATAAATATCAAACAAGCCCGACATGCACAACTTTCTAACAATACCCTACTACGAATTAATTCAAAAGGAAAAATCAAAGTACATGAGAAAATCATAAGGATCTCATCCTGGTATCACCCTCCATCGTGGCACTCAGCCCGACTCAAACATATCAAATCACATGGAGTCGCGAGGGTCTCTCCCTCAACTATGAATCACAAGTCGAATACACATCATACCAATGGAAATATTCCACTAACTCAATTCTTCCAATAAAATCTCAACACTTGCTAAACTCTCACCCCGGTAGAGTATCAAATCATAAATTATAACCAATTTACTCAGGAATCACATCAAACCTACCATAATGGACAACATGAATTCACTTATAGTCTCGTAACTTTCAATAATTAATAAAAACAAATGATAGACACGGCTATCGCTCATATAATCTCCCGACGGGGTAAACATCTAAACATAATACTAAGTCATAAACTCACCCATAGGTGGGATAACAAGTAGGGGAACTCACCCCGATAAGCAGGACCGAATCAAAATACGAATGGTGCCCCTCTGTAACAAATAAAAAGCATACCTGTATGACATCATCTGGCTCAGTGGCCTCAAGCCTACTATATGAAACATATCAACGGGTCGGGCCTTCCCCTCTTGGGCGCCCTCTACTCGCCTGAATACTCCGCTGTGACACACCTATCAGGAGTTTAGGACAATCTCTCACCCTGTGGCTGGTATCTCCACACTCGAAGCAACCTCTCTGCTGACGTGGTTGTGGGAACTGTGCGGTACGGGTACTTTTGAGACCGAGGAGCACCTGAAACACTGTGCGAAGCCTGAAGTGCAAACTAAACTGGCTGACCCAGAAAACCTCTACCATGTCATACCCTGCCTCCAATATAAGGACCAGTAGATCTCTCCGGTCTACAAGGCCTCCTCACCTCCCTGTCCTCTCTCTCCTGATCTCACTTGTATTCTCTCTCATAGCCCCGCCTGTCCTCTTCCTCCTGATCTCACATGCCCTCTACACGGCGAGAGATCCCTACCACCTGCTGAAATGAAACATCTGACTCTAACTCCCGAGCCATGCTGAACCGAATATCATGCCTCAGTCCCTCAATGAATCTGCGGACACACTCTCTAACTGTGGCGACCAAAGTAGGCGCATGCATGGCCAAATCACTGAATCTCACGGCATACTCTGACACTGACATAGTGCCTTGGCACAGCTGCTCAAACTCCGCGTGCCATGCATCTCGAAGGGACTGAGATACAAACTCTCCCAGGAATATCTCTGAAAACTAAACCCACGTAAGTGAAGCTAACTCGGCTGGGCTACCCAACTCATATGCCCGCCACCACTGGTAAGCCGCTCCCTTGAGCTGGGACATCATAAAAGCAACCCCGCTCATCTCCACAATACCCATAGTATGGAGAATACGGTGACACTCCTCCAGAAAACCCTGTGCACTCTCTGAAGCCAAACCACTGAATGTAGGAGGGTCATATTTCTTAAACCTTGCAAGTCTAAGCTGCTCTTCTTCAGATGCAGCTGCCCTGACCACGGGCTGAACTGGAACCACAGACTGTGTCGCCATGACACCTGGAACCCGACCAACATGAACTCGCTGCTTTGGGGTGTGGGCGGCAAGAGTCTAGGTTCCTCCCCCGGTCTGTGAAGTAGTTGGTGCAACCGGAATCAACCCCGCCTGAGCCAATGTACCAAACATGCTCAAGAACTGTGCTAAGGTCTCCTGAAGTCTGGGGGTAGCAGCAGGCACCTCCGGTACCTGCCCTCCAACTGGAACTACTGGCGGCTCCTCAACTGCTGCTTTGGTTGGTGCTCTAGCTGCGACATGAACTCCTCGTCGGCCTCTACCTCTGCCCCTAACGACATCTACTACGGGGGTAACGTTATCAGCAACTGCAGCTCGTGTCCTCACCATTTGTGAGAGAATGGAATGATAAAAGTTCAAACTTTGAGATCAATGAACTCGCACGATAGAAATGAAAGAAGTGAGATTATCCTAATAGTTCCGTAGCCTCTCGAAGATAAGTACAGACGATTCCATACCGATCCGCAAGACTCTACTAAACTCGCTTATGACTCGTAGCACCTATGAACCTGGCTTTGATACCAACTTGTCACGACCCAATTTTCCCTCCGTTTGTGTATCGTGATGGCACATAGTCTTAGGGACTAGGTAAGCCTAACAATAATTAAAACAAAAACATTATTTAAATAGAATCTCTTACAATTCCCAAAACCGGTAGTACAAGTCATAAGCTCTACAGAGTGTTTGCTAGAAAACATCTAAATACAACTGTCCAGAAATAAGAATAAATAGTGCAAAACGAAAACTGGAAGGTGACTCCGAAGCCTGCGAACGCAGCAACAGGTTTATCTTTAGTCTCCACAGCAACAGTCCACACAGATAGCTAACGAACAAGTATCTAGATCTGCACAAAAATGTGCAGAAGAGTAGCATGAGCACACTACAGCGGTGCCCAGTAAGTATCAAGACTAAGCTCAGTGGAGTAGTGACGAGGAACAGTCAAGACACCTACTGGTCTAATAAGCTGAACATATATAAGTACATGAATAACAGAAGTATGATGTCTACATAAAGACTATGCAATATGGCTCACGGTACAGTAATGGTAATTAGGAAGGAAACAACAAGTATCAGCGGAATATCATAAAAATGACATAGAAAGGTGAATGGAACCCAACCTAAATTTGGAATCACAAATATACCAAGGACAAGTAATAACTCAGCAACTACAACCGCTTTTACATCAGGTTTTAGACAATAACTCCACGAGGTACCAAACCCCGTACAATTCACAACTAACGGGTCTCAATACCTGAACCCTAACACTTGGCATCATGTGCCCTCAGAACACCTCATAACCGCACTAACGACTTACGTGCCTATAGAGCCATTCTCACATAGAAGGCAAGTAAACAAGGGTGATCATCTATACTCAACAATATCAAGAACACCTCTTATCCGATGAGAGTGCTTAACTACGTGTATGGTTGTGCAAGTGTCCTACCATAGTCCATATCAGCAAATAAGCATAAGGAAAGAGAACGGACAACACGTAGAATATTTTCTCACAGCTTTCACAAGATAAAGCTCACACAGGTATGTATACCACTTCACAAATATCAACAACAAAATGCCCCCAGGCCATAAATCATCACAAATCAATCCCTGACACAGCCTACCTTGTCTCGCCGCATGTGCAATAGTAACATGCACTCACAACAAAGAAAATCCCCACTCACTCACACACACACACACATACACACACACACACACACACACACACACACACACATATATATATATATATATATATATATATATATATATATATATATATATATATATACACACACACACACACACACACACACACACACATGTCACGCCGCATGTGCAAATATCAATGGTAACAATAGCACGACAGAAACCTCATGTAACCCCATAATAACAACCACACGACAGAAACCTCGTGCATCACAATAATAACAACCTCACGGTAGAAACCTCGTGCATCACCACAACAAGTACAACAACAACAATGACAATAATACAAAGTACGACAAGTAAATCAACTCAAGAACTTTAATTCACAAAGAAAAGGTAGAACCAATTAACAAGGAATAACCACAATAAAGAATGCTAGGCGTAAAGAGAACAACTCAACAAAGGGAAAACTAAATTGTAGCAACGATCCCACAATATACACTTCAACAACAGGGAAGCTAACACGAATCAAATAATGCCAATTAAAAAAAGTCGACTAAGATATATGATATCTAAACTTCTTTTAAGGTTGAGGAAATTACGAAGGATATTCAACAATTCAATTAAGGATAAGCAGCGGAAAAATAATCATAACCAAAATTAAGACTGAACAATTATAGGATGAAATAATATAAATTCCAAATAAGGATAAGCAGTTATGAAAAGATAGCATGACTATAAAAGAGTTAACAATTTCAGTTAAGGCACATATGAATCAAGTAACAATAACAGTGGATCATGAAGCAATTGATTCTAATTAAGCAGGTATATGTGAATCTAGTAATTAAGATATATAATCATAACAAGAACAACTGCATATTCAATGAATATAAGGACCTAAGAACCCTAAAAGGCCAACTTCCCACAAATAAGTCCGAGCACGCACTCGTCACCTCGCGTACACAGACTACAATCAACATAGATGACTCAAATCCTAAGGGGTAGTTCCCCCACACAAGGTTAGGTAAGATACTTACCTCGAATCAAGCTCAAACAATCGGTCACAATGCCTTTTCCACGAATATCCGGCTCCGAATGGCCCAAATCTAGCCAAACACAATTGCATAACATGAATACAACAATAATAGACTCATCTAATCAATGAAATCAATATTTTAACAAAAATTCCGAAATTCGCCCTAAAAGGTCGACCCGAGCCCACATCTCGGAATTGAGTAAAATCACAAAATATGAACACCCATTCACTCAAGAGTCCAACCATATAAGAATTACTCAAATCCGACCACAAATCCCCTTTCAAAACTCGAAATCTTTATTGAAGAAGTTCTTCCAATTTTTCCCAATTTCAACCCAAAATATTCCAAAACTAAATAGAGAAAACAACTATAGATTAATGGAATACAACCAAAAATGAGTTAGAAATCATTACCCCAAAGCTTCCTCTAAAAATCCCTCGAAAAATCGCCAAATTCCGAGCTCTCAAGTCCAAAAACGAAGAATGAAATCAAACCCTCGAATTTCTCTTTTCTGCCCAGGCGTGACCGCACTTGCGACATAATTAGTCGCATCTGCGCGACCGCAGGTGCGCACGTCCAAACCACACCTGCGCTTCCTCTCGCTTCTGCGCGCCAAAATCCGCTTCTGCGGAGCCGCTGATGCGCACAAATTCTCCGCATCTGCGGAGGCTGCCAAGTCCATCTCTTCTCGCACCTGCGCCTTCACCTTCGCACCTGCGACCATTGCACTTGCGCCCAAGGTCCACATGTGTGATTAAACTAGAACTCAGACCTCCCCAAAACCATAGAAAACATCCGCAACTCGTTCGAAAAACACCCGGGGCCCTCGGGACCCCGTCCAAACATACCAACAAGTTCTATACCCTAACACGGACCCGCTCGAGGTCTCTAATCACATCAAACAACGTTGAAACTACGAATCGCACCATGAATCAAACTTATAAATTTTCAAATCTTTCAACTTCTAAAACCCGTGCCGAAACCTATCAAATCAACCCGGAATGACGTCAAATTTTGCAGGCAAGTCCCAAATAACATAACGGAGCTGTTCCAACTCTCAAATTCGCATTCCGACCCCGATATCAAAAAGTCTACTTTCGGTCCAAATCTCCAAAAATTCGACTTTCGCCATTTCAAGCCTAAATCAGCAACAGGCCTCGGATTTACAGTCCGGACACGCTCCTAAGTCCAAAATCATCCAACAGAGCTAATGGAACCGATGGAACTCCATTCTGGAGTCGTCTTCACATAGTTTCGACTACGGTCTAAATCCTAAGGCTTAAGCTTTTGTTTTCGGGACTAAGTGTCCGAAATCACTCTAAAACATCTGGTAACTGAATTTAACCACGCACGCAAGTCAATACACATAATATGAAGCTGCTCAGGGCCTTATGCCGCCGGACGGGACTTAAATTCTCAAAACAACCGGCCGGGTCGTTACACACGGAGACTTCGAGTTATATCTGCCAGTGTCCGCAGTCTCCGGAGTCCCCTTCTATTATTTTTATGTTGTTTCCTTATTTTTCTTTAGACCTTGATACATAGAGACATTGAGAATAAATTTTTTAGAAGTTTGTGACTTATTTCTATCGGGTTTTGTGAGTTGTAATTATTTGAATTGTGGTTTATTTATTTCAGATATTTATGATTATTTCGTATTGATAGGCTTACCTAGTCTTAGAGACTAGGTACCATCACGACCTCCTACGGAGGGAATTTGGGGTCGGGACAAGTTGGTATCAGAGCTCTAGGTTCATAGGTATTATGAGTCAGAAGCAGGTTTAGTAGAGTCTTGCGGATCGGTACGGAGACGTCTGTACTTATCTTCAGGAGGCTATGGAACTGTTAGGAAAATATTTACTTCTTTGATTCCTTATCGTGCGCAATTGTTGAATTCAAAGTTCTAAACCCATTGTATTTCTATTCTCTCACAAATGGTGAGGACACGCACAACTGGATCCGATGATCAGACACCCGCACCCCCTGTTGGAGCCGCAAGAGGCCGGGGTCGGGGCAGAGGCCGAGGAAGACCACGTGGTGCAGCCAAAGCACCTGTACGAGCTACTGCACCAGAGCCACCAGTAGCTCCAGTTAGAGAGCAGGCACCTGAGATGCCTGTTACTACTCCTGCACTTCAGGAGACTCTTGCCCAGTTTTGAGCATGTTTGGCACTCTATCTTAGGCAGGGTTAATTCCACTTGCTTCTGCCACATCTCAGGTTGGGGAAGGAGCACAGACTCCCGCCGCCCATACTCCAGAGCCACGGGCCCAAGTTGACCATGCCCCAGTAGTTATACCAGTGCAGCCAGTTGTCCCAGTTCGGCCTGAGATAAGGACAACAGTTTCAGAGGGGGAGCAGCTCAGGCTCGAGAGGTATAAGAATTACCACCCTCCACCTTTCAACGGTTTAGCTTCAGAGGATGCTCAAGGTTTTTTGGAGAAATGTCACCGTATCCTTTGTACTATGGGTATTGTGGATTCCAGTGGGGTTTCTTTCATGACATTCCAGTTTAGAGGAGCAGCCTACTAGTGGTGGCAGGCATATGAGTTGGATAGTCCCGCTGAGGCATCTTCACTCACTTGGACTCAATTTTTGAATATGTTCTTAAGGGAGTATGTTCCTTAGAGTCTTAGGGATGCATGGCGTGCAGAGTTTGAGCAGTTGCACCAGTGTTCTATGACCGTGTCAGAGTATGCAGTATGATTTAGTGATTTGGCTAGGCATGCACCAGTCTTAGTTGCTACTGTTCGAGAGCGGGTTCGCAGATTTATGGAGGGTCTTCATCCTAGTATCAGATACAGTATGGATCGAGGGCTAGAGATGGACATCACATACCAACATGTGATGTCAATTACTAGGAGATTGGAAGGTATGCAGACTTGCGAGAGGGAAGATAGGGAAGCTAAGAGACCCCGAGATTCTGGCACATATAATAATTCTCGTGCCCTAGTTGCATCCCTTCATGGTAGAGGTTATGTGAGCCGTCCTATTCATTTAGCACTTCCAGCTTCCAATGGTATTCTGACTACTCCTAGACCTCAGGTTCCATATTATGCACCACCAGTGTCTTCTGTACCTCCTATACGGGGTGCTTTTAGCGGACTGTCTAGTCGATCATGCCCGAGCCAGTCCCAACAGACACATCCTCCGAGGGCTTGTTTTGAGTGTGGTGACACTCTTTATATCATGGGGGATTGCCCCATACTTAGGAGGGGTGCACCTCTACGGATTTATCAGGCCCCACCTATTCCACAGGGTCCTCAGGCTTCTCAGGCCATGTTTACTGCACCAGTTGCCACTCCACCTGCACATCCAGCTAGAGGTGGAGGTCGGGCAAGTAGACGTCACCCTAGAAGGGGAGGCCAGGCCAGATATTATGCCCTTCCAGCTAGGACAGATGCTATTGCATCTGATTCTGTTATCACAGGTATTATTCCGGTCTGTCATAGAGATGCGTCAGTCTTATTTGATTCAGGCTTGTAACGACTCGACTTGTCGTTTTAAGAATTAACACTCCGTTCAGTGACTTAAGGTCTCTAAAAGCCTCGAAATATGTATTATGACCCGCGTGTGTGGTCGAGTTTGATTTACGGATGATTCGGAGAGATTTGGGACACTTAGTCCCTAAGACGGAAGCTTAAGTCTTAGGATTTTGACCGTAGTCGGAACTATGTGAAGACGACTCCAGAATAGAGTTCCATTAGTTCCGTTAGCTCCGTTGAGTGATTTTGGACTTAGGAGCGTGTCCGGACTGTGAATCTGAGGTATGTAGCCAATTTAAGCTTGAAAATGGCGAAAGTCAAATTTTTGGAGAATTGGACTGGAAGTGGACTTTTTGATATCGGGGTCGGAATCTAATTCCGCAAGTTGGAGTACGTCCATAATGTCAATTATGACTTGTGTTCAAAATTTGAAGTCATTCCAGATTGATTTGATGTGTTTTGGCACAAGTTATAGAAATTGAAAGTTCAAAGTTCATAGATTTTGATTTGGGGTGCGATTCGTCATTTTGATGTTGTTTGAGGTGATTTGAGAATTCGACTAAGTTCGTATGATGTTTTGGGACTTGATGGTATATTTGGTTAAAGTCCCGAGGGGCTCGGGTGTGTTTCGGAGTGATTTCGGACCAAATTGGAGCTGTTTGGACTGTTGTTGCTGAAGTCTGGTTTCCTTCTTCGCGAACGCAAAGGGAGTCCCGCATTCGCGAAGAAGAATTTGAGGGACTGATGGTTTGGCCTTCACGAATGCAAAGCTGTGGACGCAAACACGAAGAAGGAGCAGGGCAAGCCTACACGAACGCGGCCTAGGCAATGCGAACGCGAAGAAGAAAGGAAGATTGGGGCATGGGGTCCTTTAGCCTTCGCGAACACGAAGGAGTTGGTCAGCTGGTCATCGCGAATGCGACAAGGAGTTCGCGAATGCGAAGAGGAAATGATGGGGCAGAAACAGTTGGCCTTCGCGAACACGACGACAAGGTCGCGAACGCGATGAAGGATTTGAGGCAGTCGGGTTTTGGACTTCGCGAATGTGAAGTAGAGGTCGCGAACGCGAAGAAGGCTTATCTGGGCAGAATTAAAAGTCCCAAAAACGGTGGTTTGAGTTCATAACTCAAAATCTAATTTGGAGCTCGGTAGAAGGCAATTTTGGAGAGATTCTTACGTGGGTATTTGGGGTAAGTGATTCTTATCCAGTTTTGATTAATTTCCATTATTATGTCTTTGAATCCATCATTTAATTCGGATTTAATGGAGGAAAAATCAAGATTTTTGTAAAATCTTCCAAAAACGAAAATATAAGATTTGGAGTCGAGTTGTTATTGGAATTCGATAAAATTGGTATGGTAGAACTCGTATCGGAATGGGTGTTCAGATTTCATAAAAATTATGTCGGGTTCCGAGGGGCGGGTCCCGCGTTGACTTTTTGGAATAAATTTTTAAGTCGACGTATTATTATCCGGAATTGTTTTCGATGAATTTTAATGAAGTTATACAATTAATTTGGATAGATTTGAGCTGTCAATAGGTCAATTCAAGCAAGAAGGCGATTTTGGAATATCGGCATAACTTCAAAGAGGTAAGTGTCTTGCTTAACCTCGAGTGGGGGAATTTTCCCTTAGGCATCGAGTCTTATATGCCATTTGTGTAATTGAAAACCATGTACGCAAGGTGACGAGTACGTACTTAGTTTATATGTGCAAATTTTATTGAGTTAAAGTCTTGAGCATATTGTGTAGTAAATTGGATAATTGTTGGCATATATTTAATCATCTACTTGTCGTGCCTAAATCCCTGTTGTCGACTTTGTTGTTATGTGACAATGTGATGTGACTGTTGTTTAATTATTTATGAAATTTCGTGAATTTGCTGGTTTGATAATTATTGTAATTTAATTTCATTTTGGATTTTCCTTCTGCAAATAATTAATTAAATGAGCTTAAGAAGAAGTGTTTATATAATTATTGAAAAATTGAATTTAAATGAAGTATTTGCTTTATGTTGAGTAATTTCTATCTCTATTGATTGTTTTTGGGTGTTGTACACATTGTGTGGAGTTTTTGGCTATTTGTTGTGAAATTAATTGACTTGGTTGTAGCTTTGAAGTTTGGTTGGGGCCATTGGGCAAATTGTGATATGAATTAATTTTTGTTATGTTGTTGTGATAATTTCCCGTGTAAAATGTTGTGTTGTGTGAGTTATTATTTTGGGGAAATAAGGGTGGCATTTCACCATTGACATTATGTGGTTATAAGGGTGGCATTTCACTATTGTATTTGTTGGCTATTGATATTGTCTGGGCGGAGCGATAAGGGTGGCTAAAGGAGCGATAAGGGTGGCAATAGGAGCGATAAGGGTGGCTATTGATATTGTCTGGGTGGATCGATAAGGGTGGTTATAGGAGCGATAAGGGTGGCAATAGGAGCGATAAGGGTGGCAATATGAGCGATAAGGGTGGCTATTGTCAGGGACGATATGTGATGATGTGGGGTTGTGGTGTTGACTATTTTTATGTGATGTTGTGATTTTCTTGTGTTATTTTTATACCTTGTGCAACTTGTCGTGTTATTAGTAAATTGATAATAATCTGATTTATGTTGAAATTGGGAGCCTATGGCTATTTCCAGGCAGTTTATAAAATGAAATGTGGGCACGAGGTGCCATGAATTGTGATATAAAATGGGGATATTGGCACGTGAATTGTCCGTGCAGTTGTGATATAAAATGTGGGCACGAGGTGTTGTGATGAAATGATAATGATATTTGGCACGTAAATTGTCCGTGCAGTTGTGATATGAAATGAGGGCACGAGGTGCCGGGGAAATATGATGATTTAATTATGGGCACGAGGTGCCGTGGAAATATGAAAATGGGCTGAGACCCGTGTTTACGAAAAATATAAAATGGGCATAGACCCGTATTTTGATGATTATGAAATGAGGTGTCACATGGTGACTTTTTAATTGAAAGAATTATATTAAAGATATTTATTTGAGGAAATTGTATTTGAAAAGATTTATTAAAAGAATTATATTTGAAAAATAATTATTTGAGAAAATTATATTTGAAAGAGAGTTACCTGGAAGAACTTTGTGAAAGACATTTATTTGAAGGGCTTGATTTAATTGGGTTTAATTGTGTTTATTAATTGTTGCATGATATTAATGGTATTCTTGTTGTTTGTTGTGCATATCACTGGGTTTTTTTATCATGCCTTTATTATTATTTGTATCCTATTATTTTGTATATCATATTGCATAGGTTATTAGACTAGTGAGTGTCTTGACTTTACCTCGTCTCTACTCCATTGAGGTTAGTCTTGATACTTATTGGGCACTGCTGTGGTGTGCTCACTCTACACTTCTGCATATTTTGTGCAGAGCCAGGTATTTAAGATAATGGACTTGAGCAGAGTTAAAGCGGGATCGTAAGGATTCAAGGTAGAGCTGCGTGGTCGTCGCAGTCCCTTGGAGTCTTTTCATTTCATTGTATTTTTAACTTGTAATCAAACAGTATTGTATATTCGGTCCTCGTGATCATTCTATGTATTCAGTTAGTGTTCGTGACTTAGTACTACTAGTCTTGGGAGGATGTTTATCCATATTAGTTCCGTTGTCAGTTTTGAATATTTATTTAATTCAAAAAAATGGCTTCAAAATGTAGTTGAAATCGACTTACCTAGTCTTAGAGACTAGGTGCCATCACGACGCCTGTGGTGGGATTTTGGGTCGTGATAAGGCTTCACTTATTCTTATGTGTCATCTTATTTTGCCCCGTATTTGGGCGTATCACGTGATTCCTTGAGTTCTTCTGTTTATGTATCTACAGTCGTGGGTGAATCTATTATTGTGGACCGTGTGTATCAGTCGTGTTTAATTGTTATCAGTGGTTTTGAGACCAGAGCAGATTTATTATTGCTCAGTATGGTGGATTTCGATATTATTTTAGGCATGGACCGGTTGTCGCCCTATCACGCTATTCTTGATTGTTACTCCAAGAAGGTGACGTTAGCTATGCTAGGTCTACCGTGGCTAAAGAGCAAAGGTACCTTAGATCATGTTCCTAGCAGGGTTGTTTCATTTCTTAAGCTCAATGAATGGTTGAGAAGGGTTGGGATGCGTATCTGGCCTATGTGAGAGATGTTAGTATTGATACTCCTACTATAGAATCAGTTCCTGTAGTAAGGGATTTTCCTGATGTATTTCTAGCGGATCTTTCGGGTATGCCACCCGACAGGGATGTTGACTTTGGCATTGATTTGTTACCGGGCACTCAGCCCATTTCTATTCCACCATACCGTATGGCCCCAACAAAGTTGAAAGAATTAAAACATTAGTTACTGGAGTTTCTTGATAAGGGTTTCATTCGGCCCAGTGTATCGCCTTGGGGTGCTCCTGTCTTATTTGTAAAGAAGGAGGATGGTTCTATGCGGATGTGTTATGATTACTGCCAGCTGAACAAGGTTACTATGTTGAACAAGTATCCATTACTATGTATTGATGACCTATTTGATTAGCTTCAGGGTGCCGGAGTATTCTCTAAGATCGACTTACGTTCAGGCTATCATCAATTGAAGATTCGGGAGCCAGATATCCCGAAGACTGCTTTCAGGACTCGGTACGGTCATTACGAGTTCCTTGTGATATCTTTTGGGTTGACCAACACCCCAGCCATATTTATGCACTTAATAAATAGTGTATTTCAGCCCTATCTTGATTCCTTTGTCATTGTGTTTATTGACGACATTCTGGTGTATTACCGGAGTCGGGAAGATCATGAACAACACTTGAGGACTGTGCTTCAGATTTTGAGAGAAAGGAAGTTATATGCAAAATTTTCAAAGTGTGAATTTTGACTTGATTCAGTGGGATTTTTGGGTCATATAGTTTCGTGCGAAGGGATCAAGGTAGATCCAAAGAAGATTGAAGCAGTGCAGAGTTGTTCCAGACCATCCTCAGTTACGAAAATCTGGAGTTTCCTTGGTTTGGCTGGGTATTATCGCCAATTTGTAAAGGGTTTCTCTTCTATTGCTGCATCTAAGACCAAATTGACCCAGAAGGGTGCTCAGTTCAGGTGGAACGAGGAATGTGAGGAGAGCTTCCAAAAGCTCAAGACAACTTTGACTACAGCCCCAGTATTGGTATTACCTACAGGTACAGGATCTTATACTGTGTATTGTGACGCATCGCGTATTGGTCTCGGCGTAGTGTTGATGCAAGACGGTAGGGTGATTGCCTATGCGTCCAGACAGTTAAAGGTGCATGAGAAGAATTATCCTGTACATGACCTGGAGTTAGCAGCTATTGTTCATGCCTTAAAAATTTGGCGGCATTACTTGTACGGTGTCCATTGTGAGATCTACACTGATCACCGGAGTCTACAACATCTGTTTAAACAGAAGGATCTTAATTTGCGGCAGCGGAGATGGTTGGAGTTGCTTAAGGATTATGATATCACCATTCTCTATCATCCTGGGAAGGCCAATGTGGTGGCTGATACCTTAAGTCGTAAGGCAGAGAGTTTGGGCAGCTTAACATATTTACCGGTAGCAGAGAGGACTTTAGCCTTGGATGTTCAGGCCTTGGCCAACCAGTTTGTTAGACTGGATATTTCCGAGCCAAGTCGAGTTTTGGCTTGCGTGGTTTCTTAGTCTTCTCTTTATGATCGTATCAGGGAACGTCAGTATGATGACCCACATCTGCTTGACCT
The DNA here is from genome assembly GCF_000715075.1 of Nicotiana tabacum. Taxonomy (NCBI): domain Eukaryota; kingdom Viridiplantae; phylum Streptophyta; class Magnoliopsida; order Solanales; family Solanaceae; genus Nicotiana; species Nicotiana tabacum. The sequence goes on along the minus strand of NC_134081.1, from coordinate 107,362,888 downwards.
TAAGGATATAGTTCAGCACGGTGATGCCAAGGAAGTCACTATTGGAGATGACGATGTATTATGGATGTAGGGCAGGCCATGTGTGCCTAATGTGGACGGTTTGCATGAGTTGATTCTCCAGGAGGCTCACAGTTCGCGATACTCCATTCATCTGGGTGCTGCAAAGATGTATCAGGACTTGAGACAGCATTATTGGTGGAGACGGATGAAGAAAGGCATAGTGGGGTATGTATCTCGGTGTCTAAATTGTCAACAGGTGAAATATGAGCATCAGCGACTGGGTGGATTACTTTAGAAGTTAGAGATTCAAGAATGGAAATGAGAGCGGATCACTATAGATTTCGTTGTTGGGCTCCCACGGACTCAACGAAAGTTTGATGTAGTTTGGGTGATTATGGATAGGCTGACCAAATCGGCTCATTTCATTCATGTGATTACTACTTACTCTTCAGAGCAGCTGGCTCAGGTATATATTCGCGAGATTGTCAGACTTCACGGTGTACCGGTATCTATCATCTCTGACCGGGGTACACAGTTTACCTCACAGCTTTTGAGGGCAGTACAGCGTGAGTTGGGTACTCGGGTAGAGTTGAGTACAACATTTCACCCTCAGACGAACGGGCAGTCCGAACGCACTATTCAGATACTGGAGGATATGCTTCGTGCGTGTGTGATAGATTTTAGGGGTGCTTGGGATCAGTTCATACCACTTGCGGAGTTTGTTTACAACAACAATTACCAGTCAAGCATTCAGATGGTTCCGTATGAGGCTTTGTATGGTAGACGGTGCCGGTCTCCAGTGGGTTGGTTCGAACCAAGCGTGGCTAGACTATTGGGTACAGACTTGGTTCAGGATGCCTTGGAAAAGGTTAAGTTGATTCAGGATCGACTTTGTACAGCCCAATCTAGACAGAAGAGTTATGCAGATCAGAAGGTTCGTGATGTTGCATTCATGGTTGGTGAGCGGGTATTGCTTCGGGTTTCGCCTATGTAGGGTGTGATGAGGTTCGGGAAGAAGGGCAAGTTGAACCCTAGGTATATTGCGCCTTTTGAGATTCTGAAAGAGTTGGAGAGGTGGCTTACAGAATTGCGCTACCACCTAGTCTCTCTGCAGTTCATCCAGTATTCCATGTTTCTATGCTTCGGAAATATCACGGCGATCCGTCTCATGTGTTGGACTTCAGTTCGGTTAAGTTGTACAAGGATCTATCTTATGTTGAGGAACCAGTGGCTATTTTAGATAGGCAGGTTCGAAAGTTGAGGTCAAAGAATATTGCTTCAGTGAAGGTTTAGTGGAGGGGTCATCCGGTCGAGGAGGCGACTTGGGAGGCCGAGCATGATATGCGCAGCTGTTATCCACACTTATTCACCAGCTCAGCTACGTTTTCTAACTCCGTTCGAGGACGAACGTTTGTTTTATAGGTGGAGAATGTGATGACCTAAAATATCATCTTTAAATTTAATAATTAATTCTGTGTTGTAAGAACTCGAAAAGCACTATTTATCATTCCTCTACTTGCGTGCGCAATCCGTAAAATTTTCTAGAAAGTATTTATGTGAAAAATGGATTAAAATATGAATTAGAGCTTTAAAACTCAACTGAGTTGACTTTGGTCAATATTTTGAGCAAACAGACTCGGATCAATATTTTGAAAGTTCCGGTAGGTCCGTATCGTGAATTGGGACTTGGGCATATGCCCAGAATCAAATTCTGAGGTCCCTAGCCTGAGATATGGAATTTTGATGAAAACATAAAACTTTAAGTTCAAATAGTGACCGGATGTCAAATTATGTGCAAACAACCCCGAAATAGAATTTCGATGATTCCAATAGCTCCATATGGTAATTTTGGACTTAGGAGCGTGATCGGAATTTTATTTGGAAGTTCGTAGTGGAATTAGGCTTGAAATGCCGAAAGTTGAATTTTTGGGAAATTTGACCGAGGGGTTGACTTTTTGATATCGGGGTCAAAATGCGATTCTGAAAATTTGAGTACCTCTGTTATGTCATTTATGACTTGTGCACAAAATTCGAGGTAAATCGGAGGTGATTTGATAGGTTCCGGAGTCATTTATAAAAATTAGAAATTTCAAAGTTCATTAGGCTTGAATCTATGAGTGATTCGTGTTTTTAGTGTTGTTGTATGAGATTTGAAGACTCGACTAAGTCCGTATGGTATTTTAGGACTTGTTGGTATATTTGGTTGAGGTCCCGAGAGACTCGGGCATGTTTCGGATGGTATTCAGAGTATTTTCCTTCATTTTGGCATTGCTGGTAGCTGCTGATTTCTGGTATTTTAATCCTTCTTCGCGATCGCGAAGATTGGGACGCGATCGCGTAGGCTTAGTTGAGGCAGTGTTAATTTTGTTCTTTGCGATCGCGTGAGGTCAACCGCGATCGCATAGGTTTGGCAAGCTGAGCATCACGATCGCATGGCATTGTTTGCGATCGCGTAAGGTTAATTGAGGACTGCTAAGTTTTGTGCTTCGCGATCGCGTGAAGCGGGATGCGATCGCGTAGCTTTGAGACCTTGTGACTCGCGAACGCGTGAAGAGGACTGCGATTGCGTAGAGTTGGGAATTCTGTGCTCTGTGACCGCGTGAGGATATATGCGATCGCGTAGAGTTACTTAGGGCAGTGGTAATTTTTTCTTCGCGATCGCCTGTGGATGTTCGCCATGAGTAAAAGCATGGGCAGAATGTTTAAGTTCTGAAAATGGGACTTTGTCCCATTTTCCATTTTTAACGAATTGGAGCTCGGATTGAGGAGATTTTTGAGAGATTTTCAGAGAAACGTTGGGGTAAGTGTTTTTAACTCAATCTTTGTTAGATTACCTGGATCTATCACTGTTTTTAACCTTTAATTGATGATTTAAGTTGGAAATATTTGAAAACCCTCTTGGATAGATTTGAGGATTTGAGGGTCGAACTCTTATTGGAATTTAGTCATTTTGGTATGGTTAAACTCGTGGTTGAATGGACGTTCATATTTCGTAACTTTCGCCGGATTTCGAGATGTGGGCCCACATGTCATTTTTGAGTTAATTTTGGATTTTTATTGAAAAATATAGTATTTTCTTACAGAATTAATTCTATAATATTTGTTGACTGTATCGAATTAATTATGACTAGATACGAGTCGACCGGAATCGGAAAATCGAGGAAAAAATATACTACTTGGTTAAATTGGAGCAAGTCGAGGTAAGTGACTTGTCTAACCTTGTGTGAGGGAAATTTCCCTAGGATTGGTATTAATTGTAATGTGATGAAAGTCGTGTACACGAGGTGATGAGTGTGTACACGGACTAAATGTGAAGGATTATGTTTTTAAATTGTGAAGATCATTGTTGCATATTAATTAATTTATTAAATCTTGTTGTATTCTCCATCATTGATTTGATTTGTATACTTTAAATTTGCTTGACCTTTTTCTGCTAATTGTTTTACCTGCTTGGTTGAAACCTGATTTCTTTTATTCTGTGCATTATTTGAAATTGATTTTTCTTTAAATTAAATATTATTATTATGAAGTATTTGACATTTTAAATTTGGTATTGAAGCAACGTATTAAAGATTCTGAAATATTATTTTGCTAAATTATTTATTCCTGAATATTTTTGTACTCATTGTGATGGAGCCGTGGGCTCTTTATTGTGAAAAAATATTATTGATGATTTATGTTGGCATGAGCCGTGAGTTCTTTATTTTGGAAAATATCGTTGATTTATTTTGGCAGATTAAAATATTTGGGTACTTGAGGTGCAAATTGTGATATATTGTGATATTGATACGCATGCGGTGGTATAAGGTCTGGGTATTGAAACGCATGTGGTGAGATAAGGGTGGCTTGATACGCATGGCTAGTAGGGGGAACTACTAGAAGTCATGCGGTGTGATAAGGATGGCTAAAACACGGGATGCTATTTCGAAAAAAATATTTTCTTTAAAATAAATTGTGAAGGCTCCCGCGGTGAGATAAGGAAATGAGATATTGTGAATTTATTTATGATTTGGGACTACGAGGTAGTGCCCTTGTTGATATTGATTTATGGCCATAGTTGCCTTTGATTAATTGTTGTGATTTTCATAAAGTTGAAAAGAATTCTGTTTTGATTCCACGAGATATTATTTGCAATTATTTGGTGTCATTAAATGTGACATACTATTTGATTCATTTTCATAGTCATTTTATCTTATTAAATTATTTAAACATTTTTCCATGTCATTATCTATTCTCCAGTAGGGCCTGACCTGACCTCGTCACTACTCTACCGAGGTTAGGCTTGACACTTACTGGGTACCGCTGTGGTGTACTCATACTACGCTTCTGCATATCTTTTTGTGCAGATCCAGGTACATCTTACCAGTATATACGTCAGTGAGTTACCTGCGCACGGAGGCTTCGAGGTATATCTACCAGCGTCCGCAGACTCCGGAGTCCCCTTCTATCATTTTTATGTTGTTTCCTTATTTTTCTTTAGACCTTGATACATAGAGACATTGAGAATAAAATTTTTAGAAGCTTGTGATTTATTTCTACCGGGTTTTGGAAGTTGTAATTATTTGAATTGTGGTTTATTTATTTTACATATTTATGATTATTCCGCATTGATAGGCTTACCTAGTCTTAGAGATTAGGTGCCATCACGACCTCCTACGGAGGGAATTTGGGGTCGTGACAAGTTGGTATCAGAGCTCTAGGTTCATAGGTATTATGAGTTACAAGATTGTTTAGTATATATATATATATATATATATATATATATATATATATACAGCGGAAAAGAAATACAGAAATAACCAATATATATACACACTATACTATACTTGTGACGACCCAAAATGTCATCTTTAAATTTAATAAGTAATTATGTGTTCTAAAACCTCGAAAAACACTAATTTTCATTCCTCGACTTGCGAGTAAAAGACAGAATGAAGTGCAGTATGAAAACAGTAAAGACAGTATAAGAAAATCCCTTAAAAAACTTACAAGATTTTTATTGAATAAACATTAAGAACATAAAAGCGGAAATAATTAGAGAATACTAGGGGGAGAGGTCATTGAAAATTGGAAACTTTTATGATGCCTCTTACAATGGGAATGGGGAGTCATTAATAGACTAAGGAAAGATGCCTTTTAATTCTAGGCGTACAAGTGTATGGTTTAGCTTTGTCAGACAAGGTTAAGTGGTCGATAAGCAAAAGTGGGGCGGTTTACTTTTTTTTTAAAAAGTAAAGTAAATGTAAAAGTAAAAGTAAAGGATAAGATTCCTTTCTGATATTGACTTGATAATGACTGCTTATTCGCAGTTGGGGTCCATGTAGGCCAAGACTATTCCTTTTGGATCCCACATGTCTCCATTACTGCTTTTTTCTGTTGAAGCAGCGTCTTCTGTCAGTTGCATGATTTGACTTTATTCATAGTTGTCAATATTCTGTAAGGCTTGTTTAAGCTTTTCTTTAAGTGCTACTTTGGAAGATGAGGCTTTGGTGAAGCTTTGTTGACTATTTTTTTGGAGGTTTGAGGACTTGATATTTGGGAGTCCATCCCTTGATCTTGATTTCTTTGGACAGATATTTAATCCTTTTGAATTCTGCCTTAGAAAAATTTCAACTAATAATGAAGGAAATTCTTCTTTGAATAAAGTATTTGGACATTTTAATGTGCTCTGGTAAAGTAGATATGGCCTCTTAGGTCTGAAAATCATCAAACATGTTGAGGAATTATTGGGGAAAAATTTCTTTGTTTCCTCTGAAAATGTTCCACCATTCGTAGAACCATCTGGGAATTATAGTCTTAGTGACTTCTAGGCTATATTTAACAAACCAAGTATGTCCCGGCCTATGGTATAGAAAATTGAACCAGGCTGCCTTGTAGTCATGCCAGTTGTATGTCTGAGGTCGATGCATCATGGATAGTGCTATGGGTGTGTGCAGGTGATCGACAAACCACTCAAATGGTGATAATAGTTTTGAAATTGTAACCTTAGATTAATTAATATACCCTGGACTTTTATCATTTAAAGTATGTTCTACTTCTATAGAATCAGTGTCGATGAGGATGGCTTCGTAGAACCTTCTTCTTTTGTATGGATTTTTCTGTATCCATGTAGTTAAAATCGGTAAAACATGATTTAATAAGGTCTTCAATCTTGAGACCTTCATATTCTTTGTTGAGCGCTAGTAGAGGTAATACCTGGAGGGTAATATATTCGAATTTTTCTTCTTTAAGAAGATCTTCTTGTGCTTTCTTAGCTGAAGGGTCGACTGCTTCTGCAAAAGTTTTGGGAACTTTCATGGCGTAGCTCTCTTTAGTTTGTACTGAGGAGCTGAAAGTTGTTCCTTTTTCAAAAGGTTTTGCTGGCTGGAGTTTGGTCAGTTTCTCTGATGGAACTGGTAATTTGGGATATTCAGCTAGGGCTGTATATTTGTTTTGGAAAGAAAGTTGGGGCCTTTGAGGGGCTGTTGTTTTATTAGGAGTGATAGGAGGAAGGACAAATGGTCTAGCCATTCGTGGATTGTTGGTTTCTTTTCCTCTGGAAGAGGGGCTAGGCTTGAAAGGCCTCATTTTTTTCCTGTAAAGATTCTCTTGTTAGAAAATCCGGTAAAGAGTTATTTTCTCCTTTAATAAAATCTATTTTGAAATCAAAGCTAGATAGTAGAGCTTGCCATCTAGCAAATATTTGTTTTGAAACAAGGTTTTTGACATCTTTTTGAAGAATCTCTTTGGCAGATTTACAATCTACTCTTACTAAAAAATCTTTGTTTATATGATCGTCTTGAAACTTAGTAATACATAGTACTATAGACAAGACTTCTTTCTTGATAGTAGAATAGTTTTTCAGGGCGGAATTCCAGATTCTTGATGTAATACGAACAAGTTGTTCTGGTGATTCTATGGTTATCCTTTGTTTAAGAATTCCTCCGTAACCTATGTCTGAAGCGTCTGTTTCAACAATCATAAAAGCTTCTGGGTTAGGGATTCCTATGCATGGGAGGTTTTGTACTAAAACTTTTATTTGGATGACTGATTGTGTTTGTTCAGTGCTCCAAGGGATGAGATTCTTCCTAAGTCTTTTATAAAGAGGTTCACAGACTTGTCTAATGTTGGTGATAAAATCAGCTACGTAGTTGAGACTTCCTAGAAATCTTTGAATCTGGGTTTTATCAGTAATCTCATTTGGGAATTTTGAAGAGAATTTTATGGCTCTACAAATTGGTTTATAAGATCCTTGGTATAGGTCATGGCCTAAGAATCTAATGGAGGTCTGAAATAGTTTAATCTTCTTGGCACTAACCACTAGACCGTTTCTCTTAACAACTTTAAGGAGAGTGTTGAGATGCTTAAAATGAGAATCTATGTTTTCAGAGAAAATAAGAACATCATCTATATAAACAATAGATATATAACTATAGTCATTAAAGATGGAGTTCATAACATTTTGAAATTCTGAAGGGCATTTTTAAGCCCAAATGGCATAACGTTCCATTCATACTGACCGAAGGGAACATTGAAAGCATTTTTGTATCTGTCTTTCTCGGCTACTTGAATTTGCCAGAAACCAGATTTCATATTTAAGGACAGTATTCAAAGGCTTATAGTTTATAACTAATCATGGTGCTCCTCTTTCTTTCTCTGCACTATTATTAACATAAAAGGCAAAACAACTCTAAGGGGATTTAGAGGGGCGAATAATGTTTCTCTTAAGGAGATTTGAAATCTCAGTATTGCAAGTTTCCATCATTTCGTGATTCATTTGAATAGGTCTTACTTTAGTAGAGATGACCTATTCATTGAATCTTTCAATGTAAGGAAGTTCGACTAAATGCTTTTTTCTTTCCCAAAAAGCATTAGGAAAATCAGAGCATATTTTTTTTTCAAAGATGCTTTGAAGATTGGCTATTTTAGTAACCATCTTCGGGGTTTTTAAAATCTGCTCGATTTTCTTAACTATTATTTCATCCTTTAAAAAGGTGATATGTTGAGAAAGTTTATTAATACGAAAAACAATATTTTTTCTTATAAAGTTACTTTCATCTGGTGAAAGAGTTTTAACAAAAGGAAAGTGTAAATCTTTTCCTAAAATATGTGTGGAGATACCGTCTAAACCAGTAATGAAAGGTTTTATTTGAGTAATAAAAGGAATACCTAAAACGATATCTTCATTTATATCTTCTGTAATAACAAAATCATTTGTTAAACAAATACCATTATTACAGATATGAGCTTTAGAAAGCTTATAATTAATACGAAGTTGTTCTCCTGTAGCAGAGTATAATTTAGAAGTACTTTTTTCCAAATACTGAGTCGGAACAATACCTTTCATGATACAGTTACGATCTGCACCACTGTCAAGTAAAGCAATTTTGTTAATAACAAAGTGTTTGCTAATAACAATTTTGATAGGAATATGATAACTCTGAGGTTTGATACTAGTAATAACTGTAATCCCGGGAGCCTGGGAGGATGAAGTCTTATCTTGAGTAAGACGAAGGTTGGTAGAGTTATCATTATTTGAGTGATACTCATCTTCTTGAAGCTGAAGCTCAGGTTCTTCATTCTCAGACTTATGGTCGTAGGTTTTGGCTTTTTTAAGGACCTGTTCTGTAAGAACATCAAGTTCGACTTTTCCAAGTTTGGATTTTATATCTTTTATTTCTCCTTTAAGTTTTGAGACTTCTTGTCTTAGATCGGAGATTGACGGTTCAGAAGGTTTATCGAAATGAGACATGACTTGTTTTATGCTGAATGGCTCAACGACTGACCTTGACCTGGGTCTGTCATCTTGATGAGTAAGGATGAGATTTTTGAGTTCTATCAGATAGCGTCTCCTAGAATCTTCATCATTGATGTGTTGGATAACATCGTAAAGAGCTTCATTAGAGCTATCAGACAAGACTTTAATAGAAACGGTGGTGTTGTCACAGGTACAGTAGGCTCCAAAACAGTGACAATCGTTACCGGACTGGCTTGAATTAGAATTATAAGTGACATTGCTGTTATCTTCATCGCTATATTCATCTGACAAGTAATTGGGAGAAGAATCTGAATTGGCTTCTTCTAAGATAGAGAAGAGTTCCTTTTTGGTATCTTTGCTAATTTCTAGGAGGTTGATTTTCTTCTTCTTTTTGTTAGATTTACATTCATTGGCTCTATGACCGGTTTTTCCACAGTTCCAAGAAACATCTTTGTTTTTGGAAGATTTTGAAGGTCTACGGAATTTAGATTTCTTTCTGGGTGGATTTTCGAAAATTTTGCGAGATTTGCTACAGTGAATCTTTCTAGAAGATTTAGAGTTTTTGTCTCTTTTTGAAGAGTGAGTAGAGGGAGCAACAACATTTGTATAACCGAAGTCTTGACAGATGCTTCCTAATTCTTTTCTAGAGGAGTGTTGCTCTTTTTTGAGCTGATTTTTGAGTTTGATGTCTGTGTAGAGTTCAAGACCTATAGCATTGATAATGCTAATAAGGTTACCATAGGTCATCTGATGGTAAGAAATTTTACCTTCATAATGATCTTGGATTTTTGTTCTGACCTTGCTTGCGAATAATGGGGGAAGTCCGCTGATAAAGCGTTCTTTCCAAAAATCTAGATGACAATCAGGTCTAATCATAACCTTGCTGATGAATTGGTTTTTATACCAGATAAAGTCATCTAAAGATGGGCAAGATAGATTGTTCAGAATTTGTAAACTTCTATCTTGGAAGAGTTTGGGTTCTCCGATGAAGTGTTTTGCTATATGGTAGAGAAGTGTAGCGCAATCGTATTCTCTAGTTATCTGAGAGGTAATTTACATGGCAGTACCTTTAGTTTTAACTACAGTTTCGATAGTTGTAGCAGAGTATATGCCCTGTCTAACATCTTCAGTGAAATAATTATCTCACCAATGTTTTAACATGCCGGTAAATCCAGCTACAATCATAGAGGCGGCTTCCTTGTCAGAGGAGCCTCTTATCTTGTAAGCAGTGATGCAAAAACCTATTTCATGGAGTTTATGGTATATTTGATGCTCTTCCAAAGCGTCTATATTCCATTCTGTTATGCTTCTTCCTTCATGAGATGTAGAGGAAAGAAAATGATTTTCCTCACACTGAATATCAGGAAATGAAGGACGCTTATGATAATTTTTGTAATTATGAAAGCGATCATTGGAAAGTTTGTGAAGAAGGGCTTCCCTTTCTTGGATGGTAGAGATTTTCCCTTCTTTGGAAATACTGAAACTAGCTAACTGTTTATTGATTTTATCAAGAATGTTACCAGAGACTTCAAAAGTATCCTTGAGTTTTGGGTACTTATCTTTGGAGAATTCAGTCATTTTGAAACCTGGGTTTGGTTCAATATTCTGACTAGTGCTGGGTTGTGAAAAGATAGGTTTTCCACTGAATAAGGATTTTTCTTTGGAGTCTTCTATTTGCCCAGAGACAACATGAAGAAGTTAATTGTTATAGTTGTTTTGTTCAATAATACAGTTAACATCTGAACAAACAACCATACTATTAGGCTTCTCACTTTTGGTTTTAAAAGGAGAGGAAGAGATAACGGTTTTTGATACTGGGATTTTTATTCCTTCTAGAAGAGGAGTAACAGATTCAACAACTTTGTTGTTAGCAGTATACCACTTATTGATAAGGACTTGTAAAGAGTCCTTTTGGTTTTCGATCTTGCCGGATATTTCAAACCATCTAAAGAAGTCGATTTCACATCTAATTCTTTTCATGTCTGACATCCAACAATCTCTGAATTTTTCTCTTTGTTTAAGAGAATAAGTGGCAACATACCATTTTCTTTTTGTTTGATTGTTAGGATGAGTCCAGAGACGATTGATGATCTCTGGATTTGGGATAAAAGAGTCACCTGACTTAATCATCTTAAGGAATTAAGGTACATCTTCCTGAGGAGGATACATATTGCTAGGGATTGTATGGGAGAAAATCTACTCCCGTGACTTTCCCTTTGCTGTTACTTGTAACTGGAATGGAATTTGTGGTTTTAGTTACGCTTTCCTCCAGGGGTTTTGAAGAAGAAGGTGCGGAAGGGACTGTAGATCTTTTTCTAAAGGAACTGGTCCTGCTTGAAAGATTAGAACCTGATCCTAAAAATTTTAGATCTATAGATCCATAAGGGAATTGAATAACTTGTTCAATTTGAGATCTTTCAAGATTGGAAGTGGAAGGTTGAGTTATGGCATCGAAGTGCCGTTCATCACTTGAGAGTATATCATTCCAGTTAAGAAGTCTAGTTACAAATATTGTACTATGATCAGTATTTGCTTCCATAAGCATGGTGACTCCTTTGACACTTTCAACTCGAGCTCTAGGCGCAAGAGTGGTGTCCATAAGTCTATAGTAGACTCGATGAATGATAGCTATCTCAAGAGTATTAGCTTTTCTATTCATGTTCTTGGTTTTGACATTCAAAGTCAAAGTATCAATGATGTTAGGGTCATTGATATCTACCGAGAAATTGGGATAGCAATTAAAGTATACCGGGCCATTAGCGAGGTTACTTTGAAGGACTCCTAAGAGAGAGTCTTCGAAATTCAAGAGATGAGCATCTCTTAGAAGGACGCAGATAGGTACGTCTAAACCTTTTCTAAAGAGAGGTTTGACAGCAATCTGGACAAGACCAATATTGTAACGACCCGACCGGTCTTTTTGAGAGTAATAGCCCCGATCCCCTATTAACTGCTTTCCCCAAATCCTTTTCTGCTATTATGACATGCCGGGATGATTGATTTTGAGTTTCAGAGTATTTTGGGACACTTAGTCCCTAAATGAGAGCTTAAGCCTTAGGATTTGGACCATAGTTGGAACTATATAAAGACGACTCCGAAATGGAATTCCGTCGGTTTCGTTAGTTCCGTTAGGTGATTTTTGGTTTATGAGCGTGTCCGGATTATGTTTTGGAGGTTCGTAGCTTATTTAGGCTTGAAATGGCGAAAGTCGAATTTTTAGAGTTTTGGGCCGGTAGTAGAATTTTTGATATCGGGGTCGTTTTCCGATTCCGGAAGTTGGAGTAGGTCTGTAATGTTGATTATGACTTGTGCGCAAAATTTGAGGTCAATCGGACGTGATTTGATAGGTTTCGGCATCGGTTGTAGAATTTTAAAGTTTCAAGTTCTTTAAGTTTGAATTGGAGGGTGATTCGTGATTTTAGTGTTGTTTGATGGGATTTGAGAGCTCGACTAAGTTCGTATGGTGTTTTAGGATTGGTTGGTATGTTTGGTCGAGTCCCGGGGGCCTCGGGTGTGTTTCGGATGCTCAACGAGTCATCTTTGGACTTGGAGAAGTGGCAGATTTCTGGTGTTTTTATTGCAGAAAAATCCTTCATCGCGTTCGCGAGAGGTGCCTCGCAATCGCGTAGAGCATCTGGGAAAGGCAGCGAAGTTGTTCTTCGCGTTCGCGATGTTGTTCCCACGTTCGTGAAGGTGTGGGACCTTAAGCCTACGCGTTCGCGATATGGTCCTTGCGTTCGCGTAGAGGAACGAGGAAGAGGAAGCTTCAGGCATTAAGCCTACGTATTCGCGAAGAGGTTCCCGCGTTCGCGAAGGGTCTGTCAGTGGAAGGTACTCATTCGTGAGAAGTCCCCTCGCGTTCGCGAGGGAGGAATTTTGGGCCAGTGGAAGATTGTTCATCGCGTTCGTGATCGTGATGTCGCGTTCGTGAAGAAAAATGCACCTGGGCAGAAATTAAGGTTCAAAAACGAGGGTTGAGCTCATAACACAAAAATTTGATTGAGAGCTCGGTAGAAGGCAAAATTTGGAGAGATTTTCGGAGGAAGTTTTTGGGTAATGATTCCTAACTCCTTTATGGTTATATTCCCCTAATCTATGGTTGATTTCATCATTTAATTTCGGATTTGGGGTGAAAAATTGAGAAAGATTCTTAGGCCAAATTTTGGGGTTTTGATCGAGATTTTGGTATCGTATTTGAGCAATTTTGGTACGAGTAAACTCGTGAGTGAATGGGTGTTCGTATTTTACGACTTTTACCCGATTCCGAGACGTGGGCTCGGGGTGACGTTTTGGGTGTTTTTCCTAATTTCACGCTTTAGCTTCGAATTAATTAGCTAAATTAGTTACTCGTAGTTATATTTACATTATGCAATTTATTTGAATAGATTCGAGCCATTTGGAGTCGGATACTCGTGGCAAGAACGTGTTATCAAGGTGATTTGAGCTGTTCGAGGTAAGTGGCTTGCCTAACCTTGTATTGGGGACTTTCCCCTTAGGATGTCTTGATATTATTTGGTGTGTGGGCGCCGTGTACGTAAGGGGACGAGTACGTACACGGGCTGTTATTGCAAAAAAATCATGTTTATCCTTTTTAAATCATAAATTGCTTCTCTTATTAAATTGCACTAGTATGCTTAATTGTTTAGTTTAGACTAGAAAAGCATGCTTACGTGTTCTAATTGCCTATTTGACATTATGTGCGCCATGCTTAGTTAAATCCCTATTCTTTTATCTGTGTTCAATATAAACTGTATAACTCGATGCCATACCTGCCATTTCATCTTGCGTTGCATATTTAAATTGGGACTCCGGACGTATTCCGGGAGATCCCCCTATACTGCATATTTACTTTGGGACTACGGACGTATTCCGGGAGATCCCCCTATACGACATATTTACTTTGGGACTATGTACGTATTCCGGGAGATCCCCCAGCACTGCATATTTACTTTGGGACTACGGACGTATTCCGGGAGATCCCTCAGCACTGCATATTTACTTTGGGACTACGGACGTATTCCAGGAGATCCCCCTGTACTACATATTCATTCAGAACTACGGGATGGTATCCCAGGAGATTTCCCACTATGTTTACTTTGTTTTGAGCCGAGGGATCTCTTAACTGTTAAATTTTCGAGAATTTCTCTAACTATGTTATCGTAAATTTCACTTATTTCTTTTACTGTTTAATTTATTATATTTACTCCGGTAGGGCCTTGACCTAACCTCGTCACTACTCGACCGAGGTTAGGCTTGGCACTTACTGGGTACCATTGTGGTGTACTCATGCCCTTCCTGCACATGTTTTCGTGTGCAGATCCAGGTACGAGCTATCAGCCTTGGGGTTAGTGCGTGCTGCTGATTCTAGGAGACTTCAAGGTACTTCTGCTTGCGTCCGTAGATCTTCGGAGTCCCCTTCTACTCCCTCGCCTAGAGACTTTCTTTATTATCTTTAGACTTTTGTATAGAGCTACATAGATTATAGCAGCTTGTGACTTAGTGATATTCCAGGTCTTGTGAAATTATTTTGTATATGCTGAGTGGTACTACTCTTGGCTATTTATAATATGTTGTTTATCTTTAAAATGTTGTGTTTCTTTATATTTTTCGCAGTATTAGGCTTACCTAGTCGTAAAGACTAGGTGACATCACGACACCTTACAGAGAGCAATATGGACAAGACCAATATGCAAGTAATTGAATTGATGTCTATATCGATTCAAATCTTGTTCAGAAAGTAGTTTAATAATTTCTAAAGAATTATTAATAGCAATAGTGGACTCGTAGGTCTTAATGTTATGTTTCTTAATGAAACTGAACTTCCTAATTCATAAATCTTTTTAAAAGGTTCATTGGGAATGTTTCAATTTTGTAAATCAGTTTCAAGTTTAGCAATCTTAGTTGCTTGAGAAGATAAATTAACATTATTTAAAATATGCTGATTTGAATTCATATTTGAAAAATACAGTCTAGGGGCTTATAGGGCTAAAATAACTATTCAATATGTAATAGTAAATAGTAAATATGCAGATATCTAAACAGATATTGTACCTTAAAATCTTAGATCTAATAGCTTCTTAGTAGAGTCTTCTTGGATTTACATCTGTTTTCTCTAAAGTCATCTTAGCGACGGGATCACCTAGCAAGGTCTAAACACCTACCTCGGCAACAGCGACCTATTTCTTTCAGGCTAGCCAACGTCTGAACCGGTAGCCACATCTATGATTGTAGCTGGATTTACCGGCATGTTAAAGACCCCAACTGCGAATAAGGAGTCATTATCAAGTCAATATCAGAAAGGAATCTTATCCTTTACTTTTACTTTACTTTAAAAAAAAAAAAGTAAAACGCCCCACTTTTGCTTGTCGACCACTTAACCTTGTCTGACAAAGCTAAACCATACACTTATACGCCTAGAATTAAAAGGTATCTTTCCTTAGTCTATTTAAGACTCCTCATTCCCATTGTAAGAGGCATCCAAAAATTTCCCAATTTTCAATGACCTCTCCGCCTAGTATTCTCTAATTATTTCCACTTCTATGTTCTTAATGTTCATTCAATGTGGTGTTGATAATTTTCATGTGATGTTGTGATTTTCTTGTATTATTTTTATACCTTGTGCAACTTGTCGTGTTGTTAGTAAATTGATAATAATCTGATTTATGTTGAAATTGGGAGCCTGTGGCTATTGCCAGGCGGTTTATAAAATGAAATATGGGCACGAGGTGCCGTGAATTGTGATATGAAATGGGGATATTGGCACGTGAATTGTCCGTGCAGTTGTGATATAAAATGTGGGCACAAGGTGCTGTGATAAAATGATAATGACATTTGGCACTTGAATTATCCGTGCATTTTTTATATGAAATGAGGGCACGAGGTACCGTGGAAATATGAAAATGGGCTGAGACCCATGTTTACGAAAAATATAAAATGGGCTTAGACCCGTATTTTGATGATTATGAAATGAGGTGTCACATGGTGACTTTTTAATTGAAAGAATTATATTAAAGATATTTATTTGAGGAAATTGTATTTGAAAAGATTAATTGAAAGAATTATATTTGAGAAAATTATATTTGAAACAGAGTTTCCTGGAAGAACTATGTGAAAGACATTTATTTGAAGGGCTTGATTTAATTGGGTGTAATTGTGTTTATTAATTATTGAATGATATTAATGGTATTCTCGTTGTCTGTTGTGCATAACACTGGTTGTTTTATCCAGCCTTTATTATTATTTGTTTCCTATTATTTTGTATATCATATTGCACAGGTTATTAGACTAGTGAGTGTCTTGACTTTACCTCATCTCTACTCCATTGAGGTTAGTCTTGATACTTACTGGGCACTGCTGTGGTGTGCTCACTCTACACTTCTGCACATTTTGTGCAGAGCCAAGTATTGAAGATAACGAACTTGAGTAGAGTTAAAGTGGGATCGTAAGGATTCAAGGTAGAGCTGCTTGGTCGTCGCAATCCCTTGGAGTCTTTTCATTTCATTGTATTGTTAACTTGTAATCAAACAGTATTGTATATTCGGTCCTCGTAATCATTCTATGTATTCAGTTAGAGTTCGTGACTCAGTACTACCAGTCTTGGGAGGCAGTTTATTCATATTTGTTTCGCTGTCAGTTTTGATTATTTATTTAATTTAAAAAGAAAAATGGCTTCAAAAGGTAGTTGATATCGGCTTACCTAGTCTTAGAGACTAGGTGCCATCACGACGCCTGTGGTGGGATTTTGGGTCGTGACAAGGCTCTACTTATTCTTATGTGTCATCTTATTTTTCCCCGTATTTGGGCATATCATGTGATTCCTTGAGTTCTTCTGTTTATGTATCTAAACTCGTGGGTGAATCTATTATTGTGGACCGTGTGTATCGGTCGTGTTTAATTGTTATCAATGGTTTTGAGACCAGAGTTGATTTATTATTACTCAGTATGGTGGATTTTGATATTATTTTGGGCATGGACTGGTTGTCGCCCTATCACGCTATTCTTGATTGTTACGCCAAGAAGGTGACGTTGGCTATGCCAGGTCTACCGCGGCTAGAGAGCAGAGGTACCTCAGATCATGTTCCTGGCAAGGTTGTTTCTTTTCTTAAGCTCAACGAATGGTTGAGAAGGGGTGTGATGCATATCTGGCCTATGTGAGAAATGTTAGTATTGATACTCCTACTGTAGAGTCAGTTCCTATAGTAAGAGATTTTCCTGATATATTTCCAACGGATCTTCCGGGTATGCCACCCGACAGGGATGTTGACTTTGGCATTGATTTGTTACCAGGCACTCAGCCCATTTCTATTCCACCATACCGTATGGCCCCAGCAGAGTTGAAAGAATTAAAACAACAGTTACAGGAGTTTCTTGATAAGGGTTTCATTCGGCCCAGTGTATCGCCTTGGGGTGCTCCTGTCTTATTTGTAAAGAAGGAGGATGGTTCTATGTGGATGTGTATTGATTAGCGCCAGCTGAACAAGGTTACCGTGAAGAACAAGTATCCATTACCACGTATTGATGACCTATTTGATCAGCTTCAGGGTGCCAGAGTATTCTCTAAGATCGCCTTGCGTTCAGGCTATCATCAGTTTGAAGATTTGGGAGACAGATATCACGAAGACTGCTTTCAGGACTCGGTACGGTCATTACGAGTTCCTTGTGATGTCTTTTGGGTTGACCAATGCCCCAGTAGCATTTATACACTTAATGAATAGTGTATTTCTATCCTATCTTGATTCCTTTGTCATTGTGTTTATTGATGACATTCTGGTGTATTCCCGAAGTCGGGAAGATCATGAACAACATCTGAGGACTGTGCTTCAGATTTTGAGAGAAAGGAAGTTATATGCAAAATTTTCAAAGTGTGAATTCTGGCTTGATTCAGTGGGATTTTTGGGTCATATAGTTTCGTGCGAGGGGATCAAGGTAGATCCAAAGAAGATTGAAGCAGTGCAAAGTTAGTTGAGACCGTCCTCAGTTACGGAAATCCGGAGTTTCCTTGGTTTGGCTAGGTATTATCGCCGATTTGTAAATGGATTCTCTTCTATTGCTGCATCTATGACCAAATTGACCCAGAAGGGTGCTCCATTCGGGTGGACCGAGGAATGTGAGGAGAGCTTCCAAAAGCTCAAGACAGCTTTGACTACAGCCCCAGTATTGGTATTACCTATAGGTACATGATCTTATATTGTGTATTGTCATGCGTCGCGTATTGGTCTCGGCGCAGCATTGATACAAGACGGTAGGGTGATTGCCTATGCGTCCAGACAGTTAAAGGTGCATGAGAAGAATTATCTTGTACATGACTTGTACGGTGTCCATTGTGAGATCTACACCGATCACCGGAGTCTACATCATCTGTTTAAACAGAAGGGTCTTAATTTGCGGCAGCGGAGATGGTTGGAGTTTCTTAAGGATTATGTTATCACCATTCTATATCATTCTGGGAAGGCCAATGTGGTGGCCGATGCCTTGAGTCGTAAGGCGGAGAGTTTGGGCAGCTTAGCATATTTACCGGTAGCAGAGAGGCCTTTAGCCTTGGATGTTCAGGCCTTGGCCAACCAGTTTGTTAGACTGGATGTTTCCGAGCCGAGTCGAGTTTTGGCTTGCGAGGTTTCTTAGTCTTCTCTTTATGATCGTATCACGGAACGTCAGTATGATGACCCACATCTGCTTGTCCTTAAGGATACAGTTCAGCACAGTGATGCCAAGGAAGTCACTATTGGAGATGACGATGTATTACGGATGCAGGGCAGGCTATGTGTGCCTAATGTGGACGGTTTACGTGAGTTAATTCTCTAGGAGGCTCACAGTTCGCGGTACTCCATTTATCCCGGTGCTGCATAGGCGTATCAGGACTTGAGACAACACTATTGGTGGAGGCGGATGAAGAAAGACATAGTGGGTGTCACGACCCAAACTAACCTCTGTCGTGATGGCGCCTATCGTGGACTAAGCAAGCAGACTCATTTCCAAAACAAACCGATATTTTCATTTCAAAGATAATTTCAAGGTTATTTAACATAAAACCTCTATTTAAAGAGTTCAAATCAAAGAAAAAAAATAGAAGTGCGGAAAAGAAAATCCCGACATCGGGGTGTCACTAGTCATGAGCATCTGCTACAATCTGTCTAACTATATCAAGGCTAACTCAGCCTGGAAAATAGCTAAATACAACTCGAGGAAGATAAGAAGGAGAAGAGCAGCGGCTACGATTACCAAACAGCTACCTTGCTATCTCCAAGAAAATCTGCAACCAGAACACTCAATAACCGTTATCGTGTCCAGCCACACCTGGATCTGCACACAAGGTGCAGGGAGTAACGTGAGTACGCCAACTCAGTAAGTAACAAAAATAAATAAAGACTGAGCAGTAGTGACGAGCAATAAAGCATATAACGTTCATATCAGGAAATCTCAGTAAAATACCACATGCTCTTAAAAATCAGGATTTGAATCAAACATCTCGTTTAAACCCAGTTCCAGTAAAAATCATTTAAAGACATTTTTCCAATAGTTTTTCAAACAAAGGCTCAATGCAAAGGTGAGCAAAAATGATGAAAACATAAACAGCCCCTCGGGCAAAAATCACTCTTATACAGCCTCTCGGGCAAACCTCACAGTCACTTGTGACACTTGGGCATACCTCACAATCACTCTTGCCACTCGGGTATACCTGACAATCACTCATGCCTCACAGTCACTCAGCACTCGGCACTCGCACTCAATAGGTACCTGCGCTCACTGGGGGTGTGTACAGACTCCGTCGGGGCTCCTTCAGCCCAAGGGCTATAATCTGCATGGACAACTCACATGCTGTAATAATAAAGTATGCTGCAGGCGGGCAGCCCTGATCCACACTCATCCTCACAATCAGGCCCTCGGCCGATATCAAACATAAATATGCTGCAGGCGGGCAGCCCCGATCCACACTCATCCTCACAAATCAGGCCCTCGGCCTCACTCAATCATAAACCTCTCAAGCCACTCGGGCATTTTAGTAAAACAGGGCATCCGGCCCAAAACATTTATATGCATCAAAATAGAGTCATAAAACTAAGTTATGCGGTAAACAAGTATAAACATGACTGAGTATATATTTTTAATTGAAAATAATGAGAGGATGGTAAGAAACAACCCCTAAGGGTCCAAACAGCAATGGCACAAGGCCCAAACATGGCATTCAGCCTAATTTACAGAAATTCTTTCTAAAACATATAAGTATCAAATGGTTTCAACAAAGTATGCAACTTTACAGTTGCTACGGGACGGACTAAGTCACAAATCCCCAACAGTGCACGCCCACACGCCCGTCACCTAGCATGTGCGTCACTTCAAAATAGTAGAATGATACGAAATCCGGGGTTTCATACCCTCAGGACTAGATTTACAATCGTTACTTACCTCAAACCGGTCAAATCTCTAACCCGCAATGATCTTTCCTCTGGACTCGGCCTCCAAATGCTCCGAATCTATTCACAATCAGTACAATACCATCAATACGCGCTAATGGAATGAATTCCACAAGAAAAACTACAAAATTAGACCAAAACACAAAATTGGCTCAAACCAGGCCCCACGTCTCGAAATCTAACCAAATTTACAAAACTAGAAAGCTCATTCACTCATGAGTCTAACCATACCAAATTCATCAAAATCCGATATCGTTTGGTCCTTCAAATCCTTAAATTACTCTCCAAATATTTCAAGCCCTAACCCCTCATTTTCACTAATTACCATGATTAAAACAACGGGAGATCACCATATATACAAGTATTAGGGCTCAAGTAACTTACCTCAAGGAAATCCCCTTGATTCCCTCTTCAAATCCCTCCCAAAACCTCCAAAAACCAAGTTGAAATTGTGAAGAATGACCAAAATTCGCGAAGGGTTCTATTTATGGTTTCTGCCCAGGTTTCTCGCACCTGCGGCCATTTTCTCGCACCCGTGCGACCGCACCTATGGTCCAAGAAGCCGCACCTGTGCAACTCACTTAATCACCCAGCTTTCGCACCTGCGGACCCCTTCATCGCACCTGCGTACTCGCATCTGCGGTCCCAGGTGCGCATCTGCGAAACCAGTAAGAACTTCTCATCTCGGCATCTGCGCTCAAGGCCTCGCAGCTGCGAGCTCGCAGATGCGGCCAATTCTTCGCACCTGCGTTCCCAGCCTTGGTCCAAAGTCTCCCGCACCTGCGCACTCCCCACGCGCACTAGCGGCCTCACACCTGCGACCCTTTCTTCCGCAGGTGCGGAAATAGCAGAAGCAGCAGCTCCAGCTGCAATTTCCAACTTCAACAAATCCGTTAACCACCCGGAATCACCCCGAGGCCCTCGGGGCCTCAACCAAAAATACCAAAAAGCCATATATCAACATACAAACTTAGTCGAATCTTCGAGTCACTCAAAACAACATCCAAACACCAAATTACCCTCGGATTCAAGCCTAAGAACTTCTAAATTTTCAAATTCGGCAACCGATGCCGAAACCAACCAGACCATGTCGGAATAACCTTAAATTTTGCACACATGTCACAAATGACATTACAAACCTACTCCAACTTCCAGAATTCCATTCCGACCCCGATATCAAATTTTTCACTGCCGACCGAAATCGCCAAATTTCCAATTTCGCCAATTCAAGCCTAATTCTACCACGGACTCTCAAATAATATTCCAGACATGAACCTAAGCTCAAAATCACTATACGGTGCTATTGGAATTATCAGAATTCGAATCCGAGGTTGTTTACACATAGGTCCATATCCGGTCCACTTTTCTAACTTAATGTTTTTCAATTATGAGACTAAGTGTCTCATTTCAGTCCGAGTTCCTTCCGGACCCAAATCAACTAACCCGATACAATATAATATAGCTGAATGACACCAAAAAAAAGTAGAAATGGGGAAAACGGGGCTATAACTCTCGAAACGACCGTCCGGGTCGTTACATCCTCCCCCTCTTAAACATCCGTTCGTCCTTGAACGGGTCTAGAAACATACCTGGAGTCTTGAATAGGCGTGGATATCTGCTCCGCATCTCTCGCTCGGTCTCCTAGGTGGCCTCCTCTACAGGCTGACCTCTCCATTGCACCTTCACTGAAACTATATCCTTTGACCTCAACCTTCGAACCTGCCAATCCAAAATAGCCACCGGCTCCACATCATAAGTCATATCACCCTCCAACTGAACCGTGCTGAAATCCAAAACATGGGACGGATCTCTAATATACTTCCGGAGCATGGAAACATGAAATACTGGATGCACACTCGACAAGATGGGTAGCAAGGCAAGCTTATAAGCCACCTCTCCTATCCTCTGAAGCACCTCAAAAGGCCCAATGAACCGGGGGCTCAACTTGCCCCTCTTCCCAAATCTCATAACACCCTTCATGGGTGATACCCTTAGCAAAACCTTTTCCCCAACCATAAAAGACACATCACGGACCTTCCTATCTGCGTAGCTCTTCTGCCTAGACTGCGCCATGCGAAGCCACTCCTGAATCAATTTTACCTTATCTAATGCGTCCTGAACCAAGTCTGTACCTAAGGGCCTAGCCTCACCCGGCTCAAACCATCCAACCGGAGATCTACATCTCCTCCCATACAAAGCCTCGTACGGAGCCATCTGAATGCTCGACTGATAACTGTTGTTATATGCAAACTCCACGAGTGGCAGAAACTGGTCCCATGAACCCCCAAAGTCAATGACACAAGAACGCAACATGTCCTCCAATATCTGAATAGTGCGTTGATTGCCCGTCCGTCTGAGGGTGAAAAGCTGTGCTTAACTCAACCTAAGTACACAACTCTCGCTGCACGGCCCTCCAAAACTGCGATGTGAACTGAGTACCCCTATCTGAAATGATAGAAATTGGGACACCATGCAGGCGAACGATCTCTCGGATGTAAATCTTAGCCAACCGCTCTGAAGAGTAAGTAGTACCAACTGGAATGAAGTGTGCGGACTTGGTCAGCCGATCCACAATAACCCAAATAGCGTCAAACTTCCTCGAAGTCCGTGGGAGCCCAACTACAAAGTCCATAGTGATTCGCTCCCACCTCCACTCTGGGATCTGTAATCTCTGAAGTAAGCCACCCGGTCTCTGATGCTCATACTTAACCTACTCACAATTTAGACACCGAGCCACAAATCCAACTATATCCTTCTTCATCCGCCTCCACCAATAGTGCTGCCTCAAATCCTGGTACATCTTCGCAGCACCCGGATGGATGAAATACCGCGAGTTGTGGGCCTCTTCAAGAATCAACTCTTGAATCCCATCTACATTAGGCACACATATCTGACCCTGCATTCTCAGCACGCTATCATCACTAATAGTCACATCCCTAGCATCACCTCTCCGAACCCTGTCCTGAAGAACGAGCAAATAGGGGTCATCATACTGACTCTCCCTGATACGGTCATAAAGAGAAGACCTGGAGACCACACAAGCCAATACCCGGCTAGGCTCCAAAATATCTAATCTGACAAGCTGGCCCACTAAGGTCCGAACATCCAATGCCAAAGGTCTCTCTATTAATAGAAGATATGCTAAACTCCCCAAACTCTCTGCCCGGTGACTCAAAGCATTAGCCACCACATTGGCCTTCCCCTGATGGTAAAAAATAGTGATATCATAGTCCTTAAGAAGATCCAACCATCCCCGCTGATGCAAATTAAGATCCTTCTGCTTTAACAGATACTGCAGACTTCGGTGATCAGTATAGAACTCACAATAAACCCCATACAAATAATGACGCCAAAATCTTCAAGGCGTGAACAATGGCTGCTAACTCAAGATCATGGACAGGATAGTTTTTCTCATGGGTCTTTAACTGGCGTGAGGCATAGGCAATCACCCTACCCTTCTGCTTCAAAACACAACCAATGCCTATCCTCCAGGCATCATAATACATGATGTAAGAACCTGAAGCTGATGGCAGAACTAACACTAGAGCTGTGGTCAAAGCAGTCTTGAGCTTCTGAAAGCTCTCCTCACATTCATCCGACCACCTGAATGGAGCCCCCTTTTGGGTCAATTTGGTCAAGGGTGATGCAATAGATGAAAATCCCTCCACAAAGTGATGGTAGTAACTCGCCAAACCAAGAAAACTCCTAATCTCTGTGGCTGAGGATAGTCTGGGCCAACTCTGCACCGCCTCTATCTTTTTCGGATCCACTTGAATACCTTCGCTGGACACCACGTGCCCCAGGAATGCTACTGAACTGAGCCAAAAATCACATTTGGAGAACTTCGCATAAAGTTTCTCCTCCCTCAATATCTGTAATACAATCTTCAAATGCTGAGCGTGCTCCTCCTGGCTACGAGAGTACACCAGGATGTCATCAATCAATACAATGATGAATGAGTCCAAATAGGGCTGGAATACAATGTTCATCAAATGCATGAATGCTGTTGGGGCATTGGTCAGCCCAAAAGACATCGCCAAGGACTAATAATGGCAATATCGAGTCCTGAAAGCTGTTTTAAGAATATCTGAATCCCGAATCTTCAGCTGGTGATAACCGGACCTCAAATCGATCTTGGAGAACACCCTCTCTCCCTGAAGCTGGTCGAATAAATCATCAATACGAGGCAAAGGATACTTGTTCTTGACTATGACCTTGTTCAACTGCCTGTAATCAATACACATTCTCATGGAACCATCCTTCTTCTTCACAAATAGAACCAGTGCACCCCAAGGTGACACACTAGGCCGAATAAACCCCTTATCGAGGAGTTCCTGAAGCTTTTCTTTCAATTCCTTCAACTCCGCCAGTGCCATACGATACGGTAGAATAGAAATGGGCTGAGTGCCCGGCACCAAATCAATACCAAAGTCAATAGCCCTATCAGGCGGCATGCCCGGTAGGTCTGCAGGAAACACATCCGAAAAATCACGTACCACCGGAACAGAATCAATGACAGGAGTATCTGCACTAACATCCCTCACAAAAGCCAAATAAGATAGGCAACCCTTCTCAACCATGCACTGAGCCTTCAAATATGAAATCACCCTACTTGGTACATAATCTATAGAACCGCTCCACTCAACCCTCGGAATTCCCGGCATAGCCAACGTCACCGTCTTAGCGTGATAATCTAGAATAGCATGACATGGAGATAACCAATCCATACCCAATATCACATCAAAGTCAACCATACTGAGCAACAATAGATCCACTCGGGTCTCCAGACCCCCAATAGTCACCACACATGACCGATATACGCGGTCCACAATAATAGTATCACCCACAGGAGTAGATACATATACAGATGAAACTAAGGACTCACGGGTCATATCCAGAAAATGGGCAAAATACAAGGAAACATATGAATACGTGGAACCAGGGTCAAATAATACTGAGGCATCTCTGTGGCAAACTGAGACAATACCTGTAATCACAGCATCTAAAGCAATAGCATCTGGTCTGACAGGGAGAGCATAGAAATGTGCCTGACCACCCCCTGATCTGCCTCCCCCTCTAGGATGACTCCTAGCTGACTGACCTCCACCCCGAGCTGACTGGGCGGGTGGTGAGGTAACCGGTGCTGTAGTCGGAGGCTGAATCCTCTGCTGAGATAGACCTCCATGACGATAAGGACACTGCCTCCACATATGCCCCAGCTCCCCACAATCAAAACAACTCCCTGGTGCTAGCGGTGGAAACTGAAGGGAACCCCTAGTACCAGGATGACTGGTAGAAGAACTTGGCATGAAAGAGCCCTGAATAGGTGGAGCACGGGACGAACTCTGAACTGGAAGGGCACTAAGTGATGAGTGGCCTTGATGAGAACTGTGAGAACCATGGCCAGATGATGCACCCTGATGAAATAGCCGAGCTGACTGAGCCTGTCTGAAATGACGACCTCTACTATGCTGGAACTGACCCCCAAAAGGAGCACCACTGAATCCACCCTGACCACGAGGCCTCTTGGACTCCCTCTCAACCCTCTCCTGGCCGCAAACCATCTCAACTTGCCGAGCAATGTCGACAACCTCATCAAAGGTAGCACCTGAAACCCGCTCCCTGGTCATAAGCAACTGTAGCTGATAAGTGAGGCCATCAATAAACCTCATGATCCTCTCTTTGTCCGTGGGAACCAACCAAATAGCATGACAGGCCAACTCAGAGAACCGCATCTCATACTGCGTCACAGATATATCTCCATGGCAGAGCCACTCAAACTGTCTACGCAACTTCTCTTTGCGGGAACGAGGCACGAACTTCTCCAAAAAGACCATGGAGAACTGCTGCCAAGTAAGGGGTGTTGCGCCAACAGGCCTGTGCCTCTCGTAAGTCTCCCACCATCTGAGTGCAGCCCCAGAAAATTGAAAGGTAGTGAATGAGACCCCACAAGTTTCCAAAATATCAACAGTACGGAGTATCCTCTGACACCTGTCCAAAAAGTCCTGAGCATCCTCTCTCTCTGTGCCACTGAAAGGTGGTGGCTGAAATCTTCCAAACCTCTCCAACCTACGCTGATCATCCTCAGGCATAGCAGGAACCACATAATCCTGAGCAACAGCACCCGGCTGGGCTGGTGGTGCCTCCGGTGTCTGAAGTCCCTGAATAACCTGCTCGGGTGTGCGAGCAACGGGAGTCTAAGTGCCTCCTCTGGCCTGAAAAGTGGCTGCGGCCATCGAAATAGAGACCACCTGAGAAGGCCAGTACACGCTGTCAGAATCTGAGTTAGGGCCTCCTGAAAGCCTGGAATCACGATAGGCACAGGTGGTGCCTGAGCTGGTGCATCAACAACTGGAACTTGGTCCTGATATGGGAAAACCGGTGGATCTATAGGTACTGCCCCAACTGCTGTACGGGCTACACCTCTGCCCCTACCACGGCCTCTACCGCGACCTCGGCCTCTCGCGGCCCTAGCTGGTGGTACTGGTGGCTGGCCTTCCTGACCAGTAGTACGAGTCCTCACCATCTGTGAGAGAATGAAACAACATATGTTAAGTTACTAGAATCAACATATTTGCACGACAAGAATTCAAGAATGTGGAGTTTCCTAAAGGTTTCTGCAGCCTCTCGAAGATAAGTGCAGACGTCTCCGTACCAATCCGCAAGACTCTACTAAACCCGCTCATGACTAGTGAGACCTATGTAACCTAGGCTCTGATACCAATCTGCCACGACCCAAACTAACCTCTGTCATGATGGCGCCTATCGTGGAACTAGGCAAGCCGACTCATTTTCAAAACAAACCGATATTTTCATTTCAAAGATAATTTCAAGGTTATTTAACATAAAACCTCTATTTAAAGAGTTCAAATCAAAGAAAAAAAATAGAAGTGCGGAAAAGAAAATCCCGACATCGGGGTGTCACTAGTCATGAGCATCTGCTACAATCTGTCTAACTATATCAAGGCTAACTCAGCCTGGAAAATAGCTAAATACAACTAGAGGAAGATAAGAAGGAGAAGAGCAGCGGCTGCGATTACCAAACAGCTACCTTGCTATCTCCAAGAAAATCTGCAACCAGAACACTCAATAACCGTACCGTGTCCAGCTACACCTGAATCTACACATAGGGTGCAGGGAGTAACGTGAGTACGCCAACTCAGTAAGTAACAAAAATAAATAAAGACTGAGCAGTAGTGACGAGCAATAAAGCATATAACGTTCATATCAGGAAATCTCAGTAAAGTACCACATGCTCTTAAAAATTAGATTTTGAATCAAACATCTCGTTTAAACCCAGTTCCAGTAAAAATCATTTAAAGACATTTTTCCAACAGTTTTTCAAACAAAGGCTCAATGCAAAGGTGAGCAGAAATGATGAAAACATAAACAACCCCTCTGGCCAAACATCACTCATATACTGCCTCTCGGGCAAACCTCACAGTCACTCGTGCCACTCGGGCATACCTCACAATCACTCTTGCCACTCGGGCATACCTCACAATCACTCATGCCTCCTAGTCACTCAGCACTCGGCACTCGCACTCAGTAGGTACCTGCACTCACTGGGGTGTGTATAAACTCCGTAGGGGCTCCTTCAGCCCAAGCGCTATAATCTGCACGGACAATTCACGTGCTGTAATAATAAAGTATGCTGCAGGCGGGCAGCCCTGATCCACACTCACCCTCATAATCAGGCCCTCGGCCGATATCAAACATAAATATGTTGCAGGTGGGCAGCCCCGATCCACACTCATCCTCACAAATCAGGCCCTCGGCCTCACTCAGTCATAAACCTCTCAAGCCACTCGGGCATTTTAGTAAAACAGGGCATTCGGCCCAAAACATTTATATGCATCAAAATAGAGTCATAAAATTGAGTTATGCGGTAAACAAGTATAAACATGACTGAGTATAGATTTTCAATCGAAAACAATGAGAGGATGGTAAGAAACAGCCCCTAAGGGTCTAAACAGCATTGGCGCAAGGCCCAAACATGGCATTTTCTAAAACATATAAGTATCAAATGGTTTCAACAAAGTATGCAACTTTACAGTTGCTATGGGATGGACCAAGTCACAAATCCCCAACAGTGCACGCCCACACGCACGTCACCTAGCATGTGTGTTACTTCAAAATAGTAGAATGATACGAAATATGGGGTTTCATACCCTCACGACTAGATTTACAATCGTTACTTATCTCAAACAGGTCAAATCTCTAACCCGCAATCATCTTGCCTCTGGACTCGGCCTCCAAATGCTCCGAATCTATTCACAATCAGTACAATACCATCAATACCTGCTAATGGAATGGATTCGACAAGAAAAACTACAAAATTAGACCAAAACCCGAAATTGGCTCAAACCCGGCCCCCGAGCCCACGTCTCCAAATCCGACAAAATTTACAAAACTAGAAAGTTCATTCACTCACGAGTCTAACCATACCAAATTCATCAAAATCCGACATCGTTTGGTCCTTCAAATCCTTAAATTGCTCTCCAAATATTTCAAGCCCTAACCCCTCCTTTTCACTAATTACCATGATTAAAACAACGGGAGATAACCATATATACAAATATTAGGGCTCAAGTAACTTACCTCAAGGAAATCCCCTTGATTCCCTCTTCAAATCCCTCCCAAAAGCTCCAAAAATCGAGTTGAAATTGTGAAGAATGACCAAAATTCCGCGAAGGGTTCTATTTATGGTTTCTGCCCAGGTTTCTCGCACCTGCGGCCATTTTCTTGCACCCGCGTGACCGCACCTGCGGTCCAAGAAGCCGCACTTGCACAACTCACTTAATCACCCAGCTTCCTCGCACCTGCGGACCCCTTCCTAGCACCTGCGGACTCGCATCTGCGGTCCCAGGTGCGCATCTGCGAAACCAGTCCAAACTTCTTATCTCGGCATCTGCGCTCAAGGCCTCGCACCTGCAAGCTCGCAGATGCGGCCAATTCTTCGCACCTGCATTCCCAGCCTTGGCCCAGTGTCTCTCGCACCTTCGCACTCCCCACGCGCACCAGCGGCCTCGCACCTGCGACCCTTTCTTCCGCAGGTACGGAAATAGCGGAAATAGCAGAAGCAGCAGCTCCAGCTGTAATTTTCAACTTCAACAAATCCGTTAACCACCCGGAATCACCCCGATGCCCTCAGGGCCTCAACCATAAATACCAACAAGTCATATATCAACATGCAAACTTAGTCGAATCTTCGAGTCACTCAAAATAACATTCAAACACCAAATTACCCTCGGATGCAAGCCTAAGAACTTCTAAATTTCCAAATTCGGCAACCGATGCTGAAACCAACCAGACCATGTCCGAATAACCTCAAAATTTTCACACACGTCACGAATGACACTACAAACCTACTCCAACTTTCAGAATTCCATTCCGACCTCGATATCAAATTTTTCACTGCCGATCGAAATCACCAAATTTCTAATTCCGCCAATTCAAGCCTAATTCTACCACGGACCCCCAAATAATATTCCGGACACGCTCCTAAGCCCAAAATCACCATACGAGACTATTAGAATTATCAGAATTTGAATCTGAGGTCGTTTACAGATAGGTCCATATCCGGTCCACTTTTCTAACTTAATGTTTTACAATTATGAGACTAAGTGTCTCATTTCAATCCGAGTTCCTTCTGGACCCGAACCAACTAACACGATACAACATAATATAGCTGAATGACCTAAAAATTAAAAATGGGAAAAATGGGGCTATAACTCTCGAAACGACCGTCCGAGTCGTTATAGTGGGGTATGTATCTCAGTGTCTAAATTGTCAACATGTGAAATATGAGCATCAGCGACCGGGTGGATCACTCCAGAAGTTAGAGATTGAAGAATGGAAATGGGAGCGGATCACTATGGATTTCGTTGTTGGGCTCCCACGGACTCAGCGAAAGTTTGATGCAGTTTGGGTGATTATGGATAGGCTGACCAAATCAGCTCATTTCATTCATGTGATTACTACTTACTCTTTAGAGCAGCTGGCCCAGGTATATATTTGCGAGATTGTCATACTTCAAGGTGTATCGGTATCTATCATCTCTGACCGGGGTACACAGTTTACCTCATAGTTTTGGAGGGCAGTACAACGTGAGTTGGGTACTCGAGTAGAGTTGTGTACATCATTTCGCCCTCATATGGACAGGCAGTCCGAACGCACTATTCAGATACTGGAGGATATGCTCCGTGCGTGTGTGATAGATTTTGGGGGTTCTTGGGATCAGTTCTTACCACTTGCAGAGTTTGCTTACAACAAAAATTACCAGTCAAGCATTCAGATGTCTCCGTATGAGGCTTTGTATGGTAGGCAGTGCCGCTCTCTAGTGGGTTCGTTCGAACCGGGCGAGGCTAGACTATTGGGTACAGACTTGGTTCAGGATGCCTTGGAAAAGGTAAAGTTGATTTAGGATCAACTTCGTACAACCCAATCTAGATAGAAGAGTTATGCAGATCGGAAGGTTCATGATGTTACATTCATGGTTGGTGAGCGGGTATTGCTCCGGGTTTCACCTATGAAGGGTGTGATGAGGTTCGGGAAGAAGGGCAAGTTGAGCCCTAGGTATATTGGGCCTTTTGAGATTCTTGAAAGAGTTGGAGAGGTGGCTTACAGACTTGTGCTACCACCTAGTCTCTCTGCAATTCATCCAGTATTCCATGTTTCTATGCTTCGAAAATATCACGACGATCCGACTCATGTGTTGGACTTCAGTTCGGTTCAGTTGGACAAGGATCTATCTTATGTTGAGGAACCAGTGGCTATTTTAGATAGGCAGGTTCGAAAGCTGAGGTCAAAGAACATTACTTCAGTGAAGGTTCAGTGGAGGGGTCATCCGGTCGAGGATGCGAATTGGGAGACCGAGCATGATATACGCAGCCGTTATCCACACTTATTCACCACCTCAGGTACTTTTTCTAACTTCGTTCGAGGACGAACGTTTGTTTTAGAGGTGGAGAATGTGATGACCAAAAATGTCATTTTTAAATTTAATAATTAATTCTGTGTTCTAAGACCTCAAAAAGCACTATTTATCATTCCTCGACTTGCGTACGCAATCCGTAAAATTTTCTGGAAAGTTTTTATGTGAAAAATGGATTAAAATATGAATTAGAGCTTTAAAACTCAACTGAGTTGACTTTGGTCAATATTTTGAGCAAATGGACTCGGATCAGTGTTTTGACAGTTCCGGTAGGTCCGTGTCATGAATTGAGACTTGGTCGTATGCCCGGAATCAAATTCCGAGGTCCCTAGCCCGAGATATGGAATTTTGATGAAAAAATAAAACTTTAAGTTTAAATAGTGACCGGATGTCGAATTATGTGAAAACGACCCCGAAATAGAATTTTGATGATTCCAACAGCTCCATATGGTGATTTTGTACTTAGGAGCGTGATCGAAATTTCATTTGGAAGTTCGTAGTGGAATTAGGCTTGAAATGCCGAAACTTAAATTTTTGGGAAGTTTGACCGAGGGGTTGACTTTTTGATATCGGTTATGTCATTTATGACTTGTGCGCAAAATTTGAGGTAAATTGGAGGTGATTTGATAGGTTCAGGAGTCATTTTTAGAAATTAGAAATTTCTAAGTTCATTAGGCTTGAATCTATGAGTGATTCGTGTTTTTAGTGTTGTTGGATGAGATTGGAAGACTCGACTAAGTCTGTATGGTGTTTTAGGACTTGTTGGTATATTTGGTTGAGATCCCGAGAGGCTCGGGCGTGTTTCGGACGGTATTCAGAGTATTTTCCTTCATTTTGGCACTACTGGTAGCTGCTGATTTCTGGTATTTTAAACCTTCTCCGCGATCACGAAGATTGGGACTCGATCGCGTAGTCTTACTTGAGGCAGTGTTAATTTAGTTCTTCGCGATCGCGTGAGGTCAACCGCGATCGCATAGGTTTGGCAAGCTGTGCATCGCGATCGCGTGGCATTGTTTGCGATCGTGTAAGGTTAATTGAGGAGTGCTAAGTTTTGTGCTTCGCGATCGCGTGAAGCGGGATGCAATCACGTAGCTTTGAGACCTTGTGACTCACGAACACGTGAAGAGGACTGTGATCGCATAGAGTTGGGAATTTTGTGCTCTGCGACCGCGTGAGGATATACGCGATCGCGTAGAGTTAATTAGGGCAGTGGTAATTTTTGCTTCGCGATCACGTATGGGTGTTCGCGATCGCGATGAGTAAATGCCTGGGCAGAATGTTTAAGTTCTGAAAACCATTTTTAACGAATTGGAGCTCGGATT
Organism: Nicotiana tabacum; assembly: GCF_000715075.1. Taxonomy (NCBI): domain Eukaryota; kingdom Viridiplantae; phylum Streptophyta; class Magnoliopsida; order Solanales; family Solanaceae; genus Nicotiana; species Nicotiana tabacum. Next base: position 107,330,485 of record NC_134081.1, on the reverse strand, counting down.
GAGGAGATTTTTGAGAGATTTTCAGAGAAACGTTGGGGTAAGTGTTTTTAACTCAATCTTTGTTCGATTACCCGAATCTATCACTGTTTTTAACCTTTAATTGATGATTTAAGTTGGAAAAATTTGAAAACCCTCTTGGATAGATTTGAGGATTTGACGGTCGAACTCTTATTGGAATTTAGTCATTTTGGTATGGTTAGACTCGTGGTTGAATGGGCGTTCATATTTCGTAACTTTCGCCGGATTCCGAGACGTGGGCCCACGGACCATTTTTGAGTTAATTTCGGATTTTTATTGAAAAATGTAGTATTTTTTTACAGAATTAATTCTATAATATTTGTTGACTGTATCGAATTAATTATGACTAGATACGAGTCGAGCGGAATTGGAAAATCGAGGAAAGAACATACTACTTGGTTAAATTGGAGCAAGTCGAGGTAAGTGACTCGTCTAACCTTGTGTGGGGGAAATTTTCCCTAGGATTGGTATTAATTGTAATGTGATAAAAGTCGTATACACGAGGTGACGAGTGTGTACACGGACTAAATGTGAAGGATTATGTTTTTAAATTGTGAAGATCACTGTTGTATATTAATTAATTTATTAAATCTTGTTGTATTCTCCATCATTGATTTGATTTGTATACTTTAAATTTGCTAGACCTTTTCCTGCTAATTGTTTTACCTGTTTGGTTGAAACTTGGTTTCTTTTATTCTGTGCATTATTTGAAATTGATATTTCTTTAAATTAAAAATTATTAATATGAAGTATTTGACATTGGTATTGAAGCAACGTATTAAAGATTTTGAAATATTATTTTGCTAAATTATTTATTCCTGAATATTTTTGAAATTTTTTTGTACTCATTGTAATGGAGCCGTGGGCTCTTTATTGTGGAAAAATATTATTGATGATTTATGTTGGCATGAGCCGTGAGCTCTTTATTGTGGAAAATGTCGTTGATTTATTTTGGCAAATTGAAATATTTGGGCACTTGAGGTAAAAATTGTGATATATTGTGATATTGATATGCATGCGGTGGTATAAGATTTGGGTATTGAAACGCATGTAGTGAGATAAGGGTGGCTTGATACGCTTGGCTAGTAGGGGTAACTACTAGAAGTCATGCGGTGTGATAAGGATGGCTAAAACGCGGGATGCTATTTCGGGAAAAATATTTTCTTTAAAATAAATTGTGAAGGCTCCCACGGTGAGATAAGGAAATGAGATATTGTGAATTTATTTATGATTTGGGACTACAAGGCGGTACCTCGGTAGTGCCCTTGTTGATATTGATTTATGGCCATAGTTGCCTTCGATTAATTGTTGTGATTTTCATAAAGTTGAAAGGAATTTTGTTTTGATTCCGCGAGATATTATTTGCAATTATTTGGTCTCATTAAATGTGACATACTATTTGATTCATTTCCATAGTCAGTTTATCTTATTAAATTGTTTAAACATTTTTCCATGCCATTATCTATTCTCCAGTAGGGCCTGACCTGACCTCGTCACTACTCTACCGAGGTTAGTCTTGGCACTTACTGGGTACCGCTATGGTGTACTCATACTACGCTTCTGCACATCTTTTTGTGCAGACCCAGGTACATCTTACCAGTCTAGACGTCAGTGAGTTACCTGCGCACGGAGATTTAGGTATATCTGCCAGCGTCCGCAGACTCCGGAGTCCCCTTCAATCATTTTTAGGTTGTTTCCTTATTTTTCTTTAGACCTTGATACATAGAGACATTGAGAATAAAATTTTTAGAAGTTTGTAACTTATTTCTACCGGGTTTTGGGAGTTGTAATTATTTGAATTGTGGTTTATTTATTTCAGATATTTATGATTATTCCGCATTGATAGGCTTACCTAGTCTTATAGACTAGGTGCCATCACGACCTCCTACAGAGGGAATTTGGGGTCGTGACAAGTTGATACTATACACTTAGTATATATATATATATATATATATATATATATATATATATATATATATATATACACACACACACACATACACACATCTTAATATAGCTAATGTTATATCGAATATGGCTTATATACTATACACTTAGTATATATACTACATTATACTATAATATATATATATATATACATCTTAATATAGCTAATGTTATATCGAATATAGCTTATATACTATACACTTAATATATATATATATATATATATATATATATATATATATATATATATATATATATATACTATACTATACTTGTGATGACCCAAAATGTTATCTTTATATTTAATAAGTAATTATGTGATCTAAAACCTCGAAAAGCACTAATTATCATTCCTCGACTTGCGTGTGAAGTCCGTACAATTTTCCGGAAAGTTTTTATTTGAAAAATGGTTTAAAATGTGAAATAGAGCGTTAAAACTCTACTGAGTTGACTTTGGTCAACATTTTGAGCAAACAGACTCGGATCAGTGTTTTGATAGTTCCGGTAGGTCCGTACCGTGATTTGGGACTTGAGCGTATGCCCGGAATCGAATTCCGAGGTCCCTAGCCCGAGATATGGAATTTTGATGAAAAATTAAAAGCTTGAAAGTTGAATCACTTTTTTAGAATTTACTGATGTTGGATTTATTGACACCGGGTCCGTATTTTAGTTTCGGAGCCCGGTATATGTCCACTATAATATTTATGACTTGTCTGCCGCATTTGGTGAGAAACGGAGTTGATTTGACGTGATTCGAACGTCCGGTTGTAAAAATATAAGTTTTAAAGTTTTCTTGAAAATCTCCTTTCATTTGGTGTCCGATTCGTAGTTCTAGGTATTAGTTTGGCGATTTTATCGCGCGTGCAAGTTCGTATGATGTTTTAGGACTTGTGTGCAAGTGTTTTGGAGCCCCAAGGGCTCGGGTGAGTTTCGGATGGGCTACGGGATGATTTCGGAATTAGGAAATCTGGTTTCTACAGACTTCAGGCTTCTGGTGTGTTCTTCTTTGCGTTCGCGAAGGTACTCTCACGAACACGAAGAGAAAATTAGGGCTGACACATTTTTTGCTTCGCGTTCGCGAAAGAGTGAACGCGTTCGCGAAGGCTTGAGGTGCAAAGCTTTGCGTTCGCGATCAAAGCCTCGTGTTTGCGAAATGGACATCCAGCATTTAGTGCACATTCAGCTCCTATCAGTGCACCACCACTCCAGAGTTACTACATCGGTTATCCGGCCCATTTGGGTTAGCTTCAGCTTCAGCAGCCACGACATCAGGATATGTGTTATGAGTGTGGGAACATTGGTCACATCAGGAGGTATTTCCCTAGATTGGCGAGTAACAGATCTCGGCAAGATTCTCGTGCCATCATACCGGAATAGGTTGCTTCACCGCCTGCTCAGCCAGCTAGAGGTAGGGGTCAGACAGCTAGAGGTGGAGATCAGGCCATTAGAGGTGGAGATCATACCATTGTAGGTGGAGGTCAGACCGTTAGAGGTGGAGTCCAGCCAGTTAGAGGCCGTTCCGGTGACGCAGTTCAGAGTGGTAGGGCCCAGCCCCGATGTCATGACCATAAATCCCATCACAGGTGTCGTGATAGCACCTAGTCTCTAAGACTAGGTAAGCCGATTTAGATTACTTTTTGAAGCTATTTTTTTTTTATAAAAACTAATAGCGGAAATAATTCCAATACACAACCTCCCAAGACCGGTAGTACTAAGTCACTGTCACGACCCGAAATTTCCCACCGACGGGACCGTGATGGCGCCTAACATTTCACTTGCTAGGCAAGCCAACGTTAGAGAATCATTAAACCAATTCCTTATTTCCATTCAGTAATTAGCAATAATTAACTAAGATGAAATATAATAAGTGCGGAATATCATAAAATTGTATTAATTACTACCATCCGGATCTGGAGTCACAATTCACAAGCATTCTAGAATTTACTACAACTAATAGTATGAAAGAAATAAAACTGTCTGAATAAAAGAAACAGTAGAACAGAAAAGATAGATGGAGACTTAAAGGTCTGTGAACACCGACAGATCTACCTTAAGTCTTCGGACATTGGACCAATAGCAAAATTCTCGATCAACCCGAGCCGGTATCAAAATCAGCACAGAAAGTGCAGAGTGCAGTATCAGTACAGCCGACCCCATATACTGGTAAGTGTCAAGCCTAACCTCGATGAAGTAGTGATGAGGCTAAGGCAAGGCGCCTACAAATCAACTTGTACAATTCAACAGTGTATATACAAATAACAGAAATGAAGAACTAAACAGGAAATGTCGGGAGGGGAACATACTGAGGGGAATACAAGATGAAGAACTATAACAGAATGATCACCGGAGCAGTCAATATACCATGAATCAACAGGAATAGTGAATACAGTAAAGAAAAATGCACGGCATCACCCTTCGTGCTTTTACTCTCAATCTCACCATAAAATTAATAGAAACGGTACGACATCACCCTTCGTGCATTAACTCTCATATAATGGCACGAAATCACCCTTCGTGCATTAACACTCATAATATGACACGGCATCACCCTTCGTGCATTAACACTCATAATATGGCATGGCATCACACTTCGTGCATTAACACTCACAATATGGCACGGCATCACCCTTCGTGCATTAATACTCACAATATGGCACGACATCACCCTTCATGCATTAACACTCACAATATGGCGCGGCATCACCCTTCGTGCATTAACAGTCATAATATAGCACGGCATCACCCTTCGTGCATTAACACTCACAATATGGTACGACATCACCCTTCATGCATTAACACTCTCCCTTACCATAATACAATGCATAAATAACAAGAGGGAGATAGAATAACAAGTACAAACCTTACTTCAATATTTGGTTCCATAACATCAATCTCAACTTTGAAATAAAACTCAATTATAACCAGAAAATTCATAAACATGATAAGAAAGATAAATTGAACAACACTAGTATAACACATAACAATTAGGCATAGGAATGAAACAATATAAGAAAAACTGAGAAACATGGAAAAACAGGTAAATTGGAGGCGCATAAGTACTCGTCAACTCACATATACGCCACTCACATGAATTTCACTTAGCAAATAATCTAAGGTTCCTAATTCCCTCATGTCAGGGTTAGACACAATACTTACCTCTCTCCGAAGGTCACTTAATTCTCAATCACAGCTTTTCCTTTGGAATTCACCTCCAAACCACTCTTATCTATCCAAAAATGAATCAATAATATCAAAAATTGCTTAAGAAATCAATTATATTGCATAAATTAAATTCACCAAATTTTCCTCCAAAAAGTTGAAAAATCGAACCCGGGCCCGCTTTGTCAAAACTCGAGGTTCGGACCAAATCCCATTTACCCATTCACCCCCGAGCCCGAATATGTAATTAGTTTTGGAATCCGACCTCAAATTGAGGTCTAAATCCCCAAATTTCTGAAATCCCTAGTTTCTACCCAAAACCCCTAATTCTACCATGAAAACCTTAGATTTTAGGTTGAAATCTTGTAAAATGTAGTGAAAGATTGAAAGAATCCAGTATAGAATCACTTACATATGATTTGGGGAATAAGTGGTCTTTGGAAAATCGCCTCTTGTGTTTAGGTCTTGAAAATTTGGGAAATGAATGAAAATTCCCGTCCAAAAGTCATTTTGATCAGCTGCAGATGTCGCATTTGCGACCTGAGCTTCGCAAATGCGAAGCTCACAAATGCGAAGGAGTCATCGCAAATGCGAAGCCCTTCACACTTTTGCTGACTTCGCAAATGCGAAGATAAGTTCACAAAGGCGAACCTTGAATCTTCACAAATGCGACTAAATGATCGCATTTGCCATCACTGCCCTTCCCCGACTCCTTGGCAAATGCGAAAAACTATTGGCCCATCTTCTCTTCGCATTTGCGATGAGAAGTTCGCAAATGCGAACCTCTCAAAGGTCGAAATTGCGATGCCTGATCTCGCAAATGCGAGATCAGAGGCCTGCAATAATATCAGATGCACCAATAGTGTTTTCCAAGCCAAATCTCACTCCGTAGCCTATCTGAAACTCCCCCGAGCCCTCGGGGCTCTAAATCAAAGGTGCACACAAGTCTAAAAATATCATACGAACTTGCTCGCACGATCAAATCGCCAAAATAACACCTAGGACTACGAATTTAGCACCAAATCAAATAAAATTCTCAAGAACACTTTAAAATTCATATCTTCTGAACTGGACGTCCGAATCACGTCAAATCAACTCCGTTTCTCACCAAATTTCACAGACAAGTCTTAAATATCATAATGAATCTGTACCGGGCTCCGAAACTAAAATACGGACCCAATACTAACAATGCCAAATATCAATCAATTCCTAAAAACAAATAATTTTCAGACTTTTAATTCTCATAAAAAATTCATAACTCAAGCTAGGGACCTCCGAATTTGATTCCGGGCATATGCCCAGGTCCCATAATTCGATACGGACCTACTGAAACTGTCAAAGCATTTATCCGGGCCCGTTTACCAAAAATGTTGATCAAAGTCAATAAAAATCAACTTTTAAGGCAAAAATTCTTATTTTCATTAGTTTTCAACATAAAAGCTTTTCGGAAATCTGGCGAACTGCGCACGCAAATCGAAAAGGGTAAAAATGATATTTTTAAGGCTTAAGAGCACAGATTCGAGTTCTAAAACATAAGATGACCTTTTGGGTCATCACATTCACGAACATTAACTGAATACATGGAATGATCACGAGGACCGAATATACAATACTATTTGATTACAAATTAACAGTACAATGAAATGAAAAGACTCTTAGGGACTGCGAAGGCCAAGCAGCTCTACCTTGAATCCTTACGATCGCGCTTTAACTCTGCTCAAGTCTGATATCTCCAATACCTGGCTCTGCACAAAAATGTGCAGAAGTGTAGTATGAGTACACCACGGTCGGTACCCAGTAAGTATCAAGACTAACCTCAGTGGAGTAGAGACGAGGTACAGTCAAGACACTCACTATCACTCAACAATTAATAAACACAATTACACCCAATTAAATCAAGCCCTTCAAATAAATGTCTTTCACATATAATTCTTCCATATAATACTTTCTAAGTAATAATCCTTTCAAATAAATATTTTGAATATAATTCTTTCAATTAAAAAGTCATCATGTGACCACATTTCATAATCATAAAAATACGGGTTTCAACCCATTTTCATATTTTTCGTAAACACAGGTCTCAACCCATTTTTATATTTCTACGGCACCTCATGCCCATAATTAAATTATCATATTTCCCCGGCACCTCGTGCCCTCATTTCATATCACAACTGCACGGACAATTCACGTGCCAATTATCATTATCATTTCATCACAACACCTCGTTCCCACATTTCATATCACAACTGCACGGACAATTCACGTGCCAAATATCCTCATTATTTACTCAAGGCACCTCGTGCACACATTTTATTTTTTAATCCGCCTGGCAATAGCCACATGCTCTCAATTTCAATATAAATCAGATTGTTATCAATTTACCAACAATAAGACAAATTGCACAAGGTATAAAAATAAACACAAGAAAATCACAACATCACATGAAAATTATCAACACCACAACCCCACATCATCACATATAGTCTCTGACAATAGCCACCCTTATCGCTCCTATTGCCACCCTTATCGCTCCTATATACTCCCTTATTGCTCCACCCAGACAATATCAATAGCCACCCTTATCGCTCATATTGCCACTCTTATCGCTCCTATAGCCACCATTATCGCTCCTATAGCCACCCTTATCGCTCTGCCCAGACAATATTCCAACAAACATAACAACAGTAAAATGCTAAACTTATACCCATATAATATTAACGGTGAAATGCCACCCTTATCTCCCTAAAATAATAACTCACACAACACAATAATTTACACGGAAAATTAACACGACAATATAATAAAATCAATTCATATCAAAATTTACCTAATGGCCACAACCAAATTCCAAAGATATAACAAAATCAATTAATTTCACAACAAATAGCCCAAGTCTCCACACAATGTATATAACACCTAAAAATAATCAATAGATATAGAAATTACTCAGCATAAAGCAAAACCTTCATTAATTGTCACGACCCAAAATCCAACTAGTCGTGATGGCACCTAACCCAACCCGCTAGGTAAGCCAACTTTCAGTTATCCAATTTCAATAATCATTATTAAAGCAATTTAAGTGAATAAAGATCCTGATCTTATACAATCCCCAAGAACTAGTAGTACAAATCATCAGCTTCTAAGAATAGAGTATACAAAGCGGAAATGAAATAAATACATAGTCTGTTTGAATAATACATAAACAGAGCTTTTATAAATCTAAGGCTACCCTGAACAAGAGGCAGCTACAACATGAACGCAGGTATATCTTCAAATCCCGCAACCATCGAGCACAGCAACAACATCAGCCAACATCTGCACGCAATGTGCAGAAGTGTAGTATCAGTACAACCGACCCCATGTACTGAGTAAGTAACAAACCTAGCCGTAGGTTGAAAGTAGTGACGAACTTCCACCAAGGTCGGGTCCAAAACCCATAGTCCACAACAATCCATAACAACATAAAGCAAATAATACCAGAAGTAACTAAGGGATAAAATACTCATCCAGATAATGATTTCAAAAATAGTAGTTCTTTCTTTCAAATACATCAGTGAATACCCAAATCGTTTGCCGAAGTTTCCAATAATATGAATAGTTTGAAAATAACCAATAAATTTCTCCAAAAATCTTTTCAATAATAAATAATATGTTTCATTTTCCTTTCGGATAACCCGTGTAAAACAAATGCATCACTATGCCCATCTGTCAAAATGTGTGAGAAATCATGAATGATGTGATGTTGTACAACATGAGAAAAAATAAATCTCTATGCCTGTATGTCATGTGTGCATGCCAATGCGATGCAACTCAGTGATAAAATCATAAATAGCCTCTCGGGCAGAACATCACTCATATAAAGCCCCTCGGGCAAACCTCACAGTCACTCGTGCCACTCGGGTATACCTCACAATCATTCTTGCCACTCGGGCATACCTCACAATCACTCTTGCCACTCGGGCATACCTCACAATCACTCTTGCCTCCCAGTCACTCAGCACTCGGCACTCTCACTCAGTAGGTACCTGCGCTCACTGGGGGTGTGTACAGACTTCGGAGGGGCTCCTTCAGCCCAAGCGCTATAATCTGCATCGACAACTCACTTGCTGCACGGACAACTCACGTGCTATAATATCATATCAGAATCCGTACGGACAACTCACAAGCCATAATAAGCCAATAATACATGCTGCAGGCGGGTAGCCCCTATCCATATAATAGTAATAATATATATAAAGCCAACATGGCCTACTGTGGCGTGCATCCCGATCCCAAAATATCCTCACAATCAGGCCCTCGGCCACCCTCAGTCATCAATCTCTCCAGTCTCTCTCTCTCATGGGCTCACAAATGTCATGAGAATAGCCCAAAAATTATGATATGATGCATCAATAAATAATAACAGAGACTGAGATATGATATGCAATGAAATGAATAGGACTGAGTATGAATTTTTAATTTAAAACAAATAATTCACAGCAATATGACCTTTGGGGGTCCCAATAATACTGGCACATAGCCTCAACATGATTTTTAATATGCTTTTCAGCTCAATATCTTTAACTCATTAAACTGCATGGAAAATGCCAAGATTATTTAACTACAAATTCCACAGAAATAATTATGTCACAATTTCTATAGTGCACGCCCACACGCCCGTCACCTAGCATGTGCGTCACCTCCCAACAATTTACGAAATACATATATTCAGGGTTCATACCCTTAACTCCAAAATTAGAAGAGTTACTTACCTTGAACAAGCCAAATCCAATGCCGAGCAAGTTAAAGAATGCTCCAGAAATCCCATTATGCGCGTATCAACTCCTGAATGGTTCGAATCTACCACAATTAATTTGATTCAGTCCACACAATTTATAGGAATTAAATTCCATATCAAAATACTAATATTTTTCAAAAATCCAAAATTGCGCCCCAAAAATCACCTGTGGGGCCCACGTCTCGAAATCCGACGAAACTCACAAAATACGACAACCCATCCAATTACAAGTTCAACCATACTAATTTCACTCAAATCCGACTCCAAATCGATATTCAAACTTAAACAAATTATTTTGTGACATTATAGAAATTTCCTTCTATTTCTCTTGAAGATTCAATAATCTTACACCAAAAATGAAGATTAGTTCATGAAATATAATCAAAAGGGAGTTAAGAACACTTACCCCAAGTTGTGTGGAAAATTTTCTCTCCAAAATTGCCCAACCCGAGCTCCAAAATCTGAAAATGGGTGAAAATGTTGAACCCTCGAATTTAAGGTTCTGCCCCAGCGATTTTCGCATCTGTGGACAAGATTTGCGTACCTGCGCATCCGCTTTTGCGGACAAAAATGCGCGCCTGCGGAAAACATCCAGCCCTCTAAAATCTCGCATCTGCGGGCTTTGTAGATGTGCAGTCCCATTCGCACCTGTGGTCGCCTCACACCAGCCCCAGTCCGCATCTGCGCCAACACCTTCGCACCTGCGGCCTCGCAGATGCGGCAAATTCCTTGCACCTGCGAGCACTGCCCAGTCCCACTCTTGGCCGCTTCCGCGGCTTATTTCACGCATATGCGGCTTCGCACCTGTAACGAGCCAAATTTTCCCACCGACGGGACCGTGATGGCGCCTAACACTTCACTTACTAGGCAAGACAATGTTAGAGAATCATTTACCAATTTCTTATTTCCGTACAGTAATTAGCAATAATTAGCTATGATATAATATAACAAGTGCGGAATATCATAAATCTGTATTAACTACTACCACATGGATCTGGAGTCACAATTCACGAGCATTCTAGAATTTGCTATAAGTAATAGTTTGAAAGAAATACAACTGTCTGTATTAAAGAAATAGTAGAACAGAAAAGATAGATGGGGACTTCAAGGTCTATGAACACCGACAGATCTACCTTGAGTCTCCGGACAGCGGACCAATAGCAAAATCTCGATCAACCCGAGCCGGTATCTAAATCTGCATAGAAAGTACAGAGTGCAGTATCAGTACAACCGACCCCATGTACTGGTAAGTGTCGAGCCTAACCTCGACGAAGTAGTGACGAGGCTAAGGCAAGGCACCTACAATCAACCTGTACAATTTAACAGTGTATACGCAAATAACAAGAATGAAGAACTAAACAGGAAATGTCGGGAGGGGAGACATACTGAGGGGAATACAAGATAAAGAACTACAACAGAATGATCACCGGAGCAGTCAATATACCATGAATCAACAGGAATAGTGAATACAGTAAAGAAGAATGCACGGCATCACCCTTCATGCTTTTACTCTCAATCTTACTATAAAATTAATAGAAACGGCACGGCATCACCCTTCGTGCTTTTACTCTCATATCATGGCACAACATCACCCTTCGTGCATTAACACTCACAAAATGGTACGACATCAGCCTTCGTGCATTAACACTCTCCCTTACCATAATGCAATGCATAAATAACAACAGGGAAATAGAATAATAAGTACAAACCTTACTTCAACATTTGGTTCCATAATAGCAATCTCAACTTTGAAATAAAAACTCGATTATCACCAGAAAATCCGTAAACTTGATAAGAACAATAAATTGAACAACACTAGTATAACACGTAGCAATTTGGCATAGGAATGAGACAATATAAGAAGAACAAAGAAACATGGAAAATAGGTAAATTGGTGGCGCATAAGTATTCATCACCTCACATATACGCCGTTCACATGAATTTCACTTAGTAAGTAATCTAAGGTTCCTAATTCGCTCAAGTCAGGGTTAGACACAACACTTACCTCGCTCCGAAGGCCACTTAATTCTCAATCACAGCTTTCCTTTGGAATTCACCTCCAAACCACTCGTATCTATTCAAAAATGACTCAATAATATCAAATATTGCTAAAGAAATCAATTATATTGGATAAATTAAATTTTCCAAATTTTCCTCCAAAAAAGTTGAAAAATCGACCCCGGGCCCGCTTGGTCAAAACCTGAGGTTCGGACCAAAATCCTTTTACCCATTCACCCCTAGCCCGGATATGTAATTAGTTTTGGAATCCGACCTCAAATTGGGGTCTAAATCCTCAAATTTTTCGAAATCCCTAGTTTCTACCCTAACCCATAATTCTACCATGAAACTCTAGATTTTAGGTTGATAATTCAAGAAATGTAATAGGTAATTGAAATAAAATGGTTTAGAATCACTTACCAACACTTTGGTGAAGAAAATGACTCTTGATAATTGCCTTTACCCGTTTGGTTCTTGAAAAATGTTGAAGAAATGGCTTAAACCCGTGTTTGGAGTCTATTTTAAGTCACTGGACAGGCCTTCATCGCGTTCGCGAGAGGCCTGTCGCAAAAGCGATGCACAATGGCCTAAGGCCTTCGCGTTCGCGAGTCCTTCTACACATTCGCGTAAGGCAACTCCCCCCCCCCCCAAAAGCCTTCGCGTTCGCGACCCTGTGGACGCGTTCGCGTTCGCGTAGAAGAACATGGCCCCCTCCCCCAGGTCCCTTAAACTATCACGTTTGCGTCAGACAGATCGCGTTCGCGAAGGGTACCACCCCCAACACTTCGCATTCGCGAAGAAGAAATTCCCTTGCCCCCATTTTACCTTTCGCGTTCGCGACACTACCTACACGAACGCGAAGAAAGGCACACCATAACAGCTGCTGCAGCAAAAATCTTAGATTTTTCTAAGTGTAAATCACCTCGTAGCCTAGCCGAAACTCACCCGAACCCTCGGGGCTCTAAACCAAACATGCACATAAGTCTAAAAACATCATACGAACCTGCTCGCACGATCAAATCGCTAAAATAACACCTAGAACTCCGAATTTAACACCAAATCGAATGAAATTCTCAAGAACACTTTAAAATTACTATTTTCTCAACCGAAGGTCCGAATCATGTCAAATTAACTCTGTTTCTCACCAAATTTCTCAGACAGGTCTTAAATATTATAATAAACCGGTATCGGGCTCCAGAACCAAAATACGGACCTGGTACTAACAATGCCAAACATCAATCAATTCTTATAAATAATTAATTTTCAGACTTTTAATTTTCATCAAAAATTCATAACTTTAGCGAGGGACCTCCGAATTCGATTCGGGGCATCCGTCCAGGTCCCATAATTTGATACGGACCCACCGGGACTGTCAAAATATGGATCTGGGCCCGTTTACCAAAAATGTTGACCGAAGTCAACTAAATCAACTTTTAAGGTAAAAATTCTTATTTTCATTAGTTTTCAACATAAAAGCTTTTCGTAAACCTACCCAGACTATGCACGCAAATCGAGGAGGGTAAACATTAGATTTTTAAAGCTTAAGAGCGCATATTCGAGTTCTAAAACATAAGATGACCTTTTGGGTCATCACAGCCCGCCCCTCAGAACCCGACATAATTTTCATGAAATCCGCATTCCGATACTAGTTCAACCATACCAATTTTATCGAATTCTAATAACAACTCGACTTCCAAATCTTAAATTTTCATTTTTTGGAAGATTTTACAAAAATCTTGATTTTCCTCCATTAAATCCGAATTAAATGATGGATTCAAAGACATAATCATGGAAATTAATCAAAATTGGATAAGAATCACTTACCCCAAACACCAACGCAAGCATCTCTCGAAAAATCGCCTTCTACCGAGCTCCCAATTAGATTTTGAGTTATGAACTCAAACACCTGTTTTTGGGACTTTTAATTCTGCTCAGATAGGTCTTCTTCGCGTTCGCGGCCTCTGTCTCGCGTTCGCGAAGGCCAAAACCTTGCTGCCTCAAATTCTTCTTCGCGTTCATGAAGGCCTGCCATGCATATCATTGCGTTCGCATTCAAGCTCTCGCATTTGCGATGCCCTCAAGTCCCACTGCTTCGCATTCACGATTAAAGCTTCGCATTCGTGAAGGCTGATGACTCCAGGCCCAGTCCCCTCCTTCCTTCTACGCGTTCACGACTGGCCCCTCGCGTTCGCGTAGGTTCTTCACGCATACCTTCGCGTTCGTGAGCCCTCCTACGCGTTCGCGAAGGCCAAATCCCAGCAGCCTTAAAACTCCTCTTCGCGTTCACGTGACTCTCTTAGCGTTCGTGAAGAAGGAAGTCAGATACCAGATACAACAATTTCGAAACAGCCCGAAATAATCCGAAACCACCCTGAAACACACCCGAGGCCCCCGGGACCTCAACTAAATATACAAACAAGTCCTAAAATATCATACAAACTTAGTCAAATTCTCAAATCACCTCAAACAACATCAAAACGTCGAATCGCACCCCAAATCAAAATCTGTGAACTTTAAACTTTCAAATTCTATAACTTGTGCCGAAACATATCAAATCAATCCGGAATGACTTCAAATTTTGCACAAAAGTCATAATTGACATTATGGACCTACTCCAACTTTTGTAATTGGATTACGACCCCGATATCATAAAATCCACTTCCGATCCAATTCTCCAAAAATTTGACTTTCGCCATTTCAAGCCTTAATCGGCAACAGACCTCAGATTCACAGTCCGAACATGCTCCTAAGTCCAAAATCACCCAACGGAGCTAACGGAACCGAAGGAACTCCATTCCGGAGTCGTCTTCATATAGTTCTGGCTACGGTCAAAATTTTAAGACTTAAACTTTCCTCTTAGGGACTAAGTATCCCAAATCACTCCGAATCATCCGTAAATCAAACTCGACCACACACGCGGGTCATAATACATATTGCGAGGCTGCTTGAGACCTTAAGTCACTAAACGGGGCGTAAATTCTTAAAACGACAAGTCGGGTCGTTACACCCGATTTTATGCTTTTCCAGCTAGGCCTGAGCCCGAGTCATCTGATGTTGTGAACACAGGTATTATTCCAGTTTGCCATAGAGATGATTCAGTTCTATTTGATCCAGGATCTACTTATTCCTATGTGTCCTCTTATTTTTCTTCATATTTGGTTGTGCCTTGTGATTCTCTGATTGCTTCTGTGTGTGTATCTACACTAGTGGGAGACTCTGTTGTAGTAGATCATGTCTATCATTCGTGTGTGGTTACTATTGGAAATATTGAGACTAGTGTGGATCTTCTACTTCTTGATATGGTAGATTTTGATGTCATCTTGGGTATGGATTGGTTGTCCCCTTATCATGCTATATTGGATTGTCGTACCAAGACAGTGACCCTAGCTATGCCGGGGTTACCTCGTTTAGAGTGGAAAGAAACTCCTGGTCATTCTGCCAGCAGGGTTATTTCTTATATGAAAGCTCGGCATATAGTAGAGAAAGGGTGTCTAGCCTATTTGGCTTATATTTGCGATCCCAGTGTGGATGTTCCTTCTATGGACTCAGTACCAGTTGTTCGTGAATTTCCAGAAGTATTTCCTGCAGATTTGCTGGGGATGCCACCCGACAGAGATATTGACTTCTGTATTAATTTAGCTCCGGGCACTCAGCCCATTTCTATTCCACCATACCGTATGGCCCGCCAGAGTTGAAAGAATTGAAAGAGCAGTTACAAGACTTGCTTGATCAGGGATTCATTAGACCCAGTGTCTCGCCCAGGGGTGCACCGGTATTATTTGTAAAGAAGAAAGATGGCTCTATGCAGATGTATATAGATTATCGGCAGTTGAACAAGGCCACTATCAAAAACAAATATCCGCTTCCAAGAATTGATGACTTATTTGATCAGCTTCAGGGTGCCAAGGTATTTTTGAAGATCTATTTGAGGTCTGGTTACCATCAGTTGAAGATTAGGGCATCTGATGTCCATAAAATAGCTTTTCGGACTCGGTATGGGCATTAGGAATTCCTAATTATGTCACTTGGGTTGACAAATGCCCCAACAGCATTTATGGATTTGATGAATCAGGTGTTCAAGCCTTATTTGGATTCTTTTATGGTTGTATTTATTGATGATATCTTGATTTACTCCAGCAGTCGAGAGGAGCATGAGCTGCATCTTTGAAGTGTGCTCCACACTTTGAAGAATAATTAGTTATATGCCAAGTTTTCAAAATGTGAGTTTTGGTTAGACTCAGTTGCCTTTTGGGGGCATGTTGTATCGACAGAAGGCATAAAGGTGGATCCTAAGAAGATTGAGGTTGTTCAGAATTGGCCTAGACCTACTTCAGTTACAGAAATCTGGAGTTTCCTGCGTTTAGCACGTTATTATCGTCGGTTCGTGGAAGGGTTTTCATCTATAGCAAACCCATTGACCAGACTGACCCAAAAATGTGTCCCATCCAGATGGTCAGACGAGTGTGAGTTGAGTTTTCAGAAACTCAAGACTGCTTTGACTACGGCACCAGTGTTGGTATTACCCACAGGTTCAGGATCATATACAGTATATTGTGATGCATCTCACATTGGGCTTAGTGCAGTATTAATGCAAGATGGCAAGGTGATTGCATATGCATCACGGCAGTTGAAGATTCATGAGAAGAATTATCTTGTTCATGACTTAGAACTGGCAGCCATTGTACATGCGTTGAAGATTTGGAGGCATTACCTTTATAGTGTCTCGTGTGAGGTATTTACTGATCATCGTAGCCTTCAATACTTTTCAAACAAAAAGATCTTAATTCAAGGCAGATAAGATGGCTGTAGTTGTTGAAAGACTATGATATCACCATTTTATATCACCCCGGAAAGGCCAATGAGGTGGCCGATGCTTTTGAGTAGAAAGGCTGTGAGTATGGGTAGTCTTGCATATATTCCGGCTGGTTAGAGGCCATTAGCTGCAGATGTTGGCTAATCAGTTCATGAGGTTAGTGTTTCAGAACCCAGTCGGGTTCTAGCTTGCACAGTCACCCGGTCTTATTTATATGAGCACATCAGAGAGAGGCAGTATGATGATCCTCATTTACTTGTCCTTAAGGACACAGTGCGGCACGGTGATTCCAAACATGTTGTGGGGGAAGATGGAGTTCTACGAATGCAGGGTCGTATTTGTGTGCCTAATGTGGATGGGCTTCGTGAATTAATTCTTGAAGAGGCACAAAGTTCCAGGTATTCTACTCATCCAGGTACCGCCAAAATGTATCAAGATTTGCGGCAACATTATTGGTGGAGGAGAATGAAAAAGGATATAGTTGCATATGTAGCTCGGTGTCTGAATTGTCAGCAAGTTAAGTACGAGTATCAGAGACCTGGTGGTTTTCTTCAGAAGTTAGAAAGTTTTGAATGGAAATGGGAGCGTATCACTATGGATTTTGTTGTTGGACTCCCATGGACTTAGAGAAAATTTGACGCAGTTTGGGTCATTGTGGACAGGTTAACAAAATCAGCACATTTCATTCGAGTGACAGTTACTTATTCTTCAGAAAGGTTAGCTGAAATTTACCTTCGTGAGATTGTCCGCCTTCACGGTGTGCCCATGTCTATTATTTCAGATTGAGTACAACGTGAGTTAGGCACGTGGGTGGAATTAAGTACATCATTTCATCCACAGACAGACGGACAGTCAGAGCGCACTATTCAGTATTGGAAGATATGCTTCACGCTTGTGTTATAGACTTTGGAGGTTCTTAGGATCATTTCTTGCCACTTTCGGAGTTTGCCTACAATAACAGCTACCAGTCGAGCATTTAGACGGCTCCATATGAGGAATTATACGGAAGGCAATGTCGCTCGCCAGTTGGCTGGTTTGAACCGAGAGAAGCTCGGTTATTGGGTACCGATTTGGTACAAGATGCCTTGGATAAGGTCAAGATTATTCAGGATCGACTTTGCACAACTCAGTCTAGGAAAAATGTTATGCCGATCGTAAAGTTCGTGATATTGCATTCGTGGTTGGAGAAAGAATATTGCTCCGAGTTTCACCTATGAAAGGTGTAATGAGGTTCGGAAAGAAGGGCAAGTTGAGCCCTAGGTATATCGGACCCTTTGAAATTCTTGAGGGGGGGGGGGGGTGGGTGAAGTAGCATACAGGCTTGCATTACCACCTAGTTTATCAGCGGTTCATTCGGTGTTTCATGTGTCTATGCTCCGAAAATATCATGGTAATCCGCCGCATGTGTTAGATTTTAGCTCAGTCCAATTGGCCAAAGATTTAACTTACGAGGAGGAGCCGGTGGCTATTCTAGCTCGGTAGGTCCGGCAGTTGAGGTCTAAGAGTTATCCTTCAGTTCGAGTGCACTGGAGAGGTCAGCCGGTAGAGGCATCTACCTGAGAGTCCGAGTTGAACATGCTGAGTAAATATCCACACCTTTTCTCCAGCACAAGTACTTTTTTTTGTAACTCCGTTCGAGGACGAACGTTTGTTTAAGAGGTGGAGAATGTGATGATCCAAAATATCATCTTTAAATTTAATAAGTAATTATGTGTTCTAAGACCTCGAAAAGCACTAATTATCATTCCTCGACTTGCGTGCGCAGTCCGTACAATTGTTCGAAAAGTTTTTATGTGAAAAATGGATTAAAATGTGAAATAGAGCTTTTAAAACTCAACTAAGATGACTTTGGTTAGTATTTTGAGCAAATGGACTCGGATCAGTGTTTTGATAGTTCTGGTGGGTCCGTATTGTGATTTGGGACTTGGGAGTATGCTCAGAATCGAGTTCCGAGGTTCCTAGCCCGAGATATGGAATTGTGATGAAAAATTATTAAAAGCATGAAAGCTTAATAATTTTTTTAAGAATTTACTGATGTTGGATTTATTGACACCAGGTCCGTATTTTGGTTCCGGAGCCCGGTATAGGTCCACTATAATATTTATGAGTTGCCTACCTAATTTGGTGAGAAACAGAGTTGATTTGACGTGATTCAGATGTCCGGTTTGTAAAAATATGAGTTTTAAAGTTTTTTTTAAAAATTTCCTTTGATTTGGTATCTGATTCGTAGTTTTAGGTGTTAGTTTGGTAATTTGATTGCGCAAGCAAATTCGTATGATGTTTTAGGACTTGTATGCAAGTTTGGTTTGGAGCCCCGAGGGCTCGGGTGAGTTTCTGATGGGCTACGAGATGATTTCGGACTTAGGAATTCTAGTTTTCTGTAGACTTCAGGCTTCTGGTGTGTTCTTCTTCGCATTCACGAAGCTACTCTCGCGAACGCGAAGAGCAAATTGGGGCTGGCACATTTTGTGTTTCGCGTTCGCGACAGAGTGAACGCGTTCGCAAAGGCTTGAGGTGCAAAGCTTCGCGTTCGTGATCAAAGCCTCGCGTTCGCAAAGGAAAAGAGGTTAACCAGGAAATTGCCTTCGCATTCGCGAAGGGCATCTCGCGTTCGCGAAGGCCAAGCCAGACAAGCTTCCATTCGCGAAGTAGCCCTTGCGTTTGTGAAGAGTAAAATTGGGCAGCACAAATTTTGTGCTTCACGAACGCGAGGCACTGACCGCGTTCGCGAAGGGTAAAAATCCCAGAAACAGAACTTAAGTTCTGGAAATGGGGTTTCGACCCATTTTCAACTATTTCTAATTTTTGAGCTCGGGTAAGGCGATTCATGGGCGATTTTCACGGAAAAATATTAGGGTAAGTGTTCCTTATCCTATATTTATTATATTTCATAATTTTATACTCATTTATATCATGAATCCGTGAATTTATGGAAGAAAAATCAGATTTTTATAAAATCTTTCAAAAACGAAAATTTAAGATTTGAAGGTCCATTTGACATCGGAATTTGATAAATTTTATATGGTTGGACTCGTATCGGAATGGGTGTTCGAATTTCGTAAGTTTTCCCAAGATTAGAGACGTGGGTCCCACTGTCGAATATTTTAATGAATTTCGGATTTTTATCCGAAAAATTAGTAAATTCATATGGATTTAATTCCTATGATTCGTATTGAGTATATTAAATTGTTTATGAATAGATTTGAAGCTTTTGGAGACAAATTTAAAAGGAAAAGTTGTGGTCGAGTAATTGAGTGGAATTTGCAAAGCGAGGTAAGTGTTGTGGTTAACCTTGACTTGAGGGAATAGAACCCTTAAACTATTTGTTATGTGAAATGCATGTGAACGACGTATATGTGAGGTGACGAGTGTCTATACGTCGTCAAATTAATTGTTTGCATAATTACTTGAAAAATCATAAATCGTTCTAAATCATGAATTAGTTATTATAATAATTGTTTCTCTCATATTTTTTGTCAAATATTAATTCTTGAATTCTTGCATTAATTGTTACATGCTATTTGAATTATGTGTCTTAATTTTTATTTGACATTTAGCATATTAAATATTAAACTGCCTATTTTCTCGATAAATGGATATATTGGAGGATCGGCTTGCAGACCGCAATAGAACTGCTTGAAATGGATATATTGGAGGATCGGGTTGCACGCCGCAACAGACTTATTAAAAGTCAATATTTGGGGGATCGGATTGCACGCCGCAATAGACTTATTTAAAAGTCAATATATATACTTGATTAAAAATAATTATATGAGAGGATTGAAAATGAATATATTGTGAGAGCGGGTTGCACGCTGCAACATAATTGAATGTGAATATATTGTGAGAGCGGGTTGCACGCTGCAACAGAATTGATGGAAATGATAATTGGTTATGACTACTGAATTGGCTTCAATTATTATAAATGGGTTACCTGATTTATTTCTATTATTGTTGTTGTTACTAATATTGTGTACATGTAATGTAAGTGACCCCGTCTTAGCCTCGTCACTACTTCGTCGAGGTTAGGCTCAGCACTTACCTGTACATGGGGTCGGTTGTACTGATACTACACTCTGCACTTCATGTGCAGATTTTGGAGTTGGTCTCAGCGGTGTACCATAGACTTGCTCGGATTTCAGCTACTCAGAGGAGACTTGAGGTATAACTGCACAATGTCCGCAGTTCTAAAGTCCCCGTCTACTTTTCTTTAGCTGTTTGTTTATTTCCAGACAACTTTATTTTATTCAGGCCCTTATTTGTATTATTCTAGAAGCTCGTGCACTTGTGACACCAAATTCTGGGTTGGTATTTAGACATCATTGTTTTTATGGATTATTCACTATATTTCAGACTTTACTTCCGCAATCGTTCTTTGTTATTAATAAATTTAAAAACATTATTTAAAAATTGGTTAATATTATTCTAATGTTGGCTTGCCTAGCAAGTGAAATGTTAGTCTCCATCACGGTCCGGAGGTGGGAATTTCGAGTCGTGACAATACTATACTATATATATATATATATATATATATATATATATACACACACATCTTAATATAGCTAATGTTATATCGAATATAGCTTATATACTATACACTTAGTATATATACTATACTATACTCACGACCCAATTTGACCTGTAGGTTGTGATGGCGCCCAACACTATACCTAGGCAAGCCAACTAATAAATTAAATATATATCGATAAAATTTAAATCCAAGAAAAATAATAAGACACCAAATTCTTCCAATGTATATGCCAAGACCTGGTGTGACAAGTGTATGAGCATCTAGTAGATTATATAAAACCTCTACTACTATCTGAAATAATAAAAAAATATAGACAGAATGAAAAAAATAAAATACAAGGAGAGACACTGTTAGCTGCAGAATGGCTCAGAAAGGCAGCTCACCACTATGCCCCTGGATAATGTGGGTGTAAGACGATAGGTCCCCCACTAGTACTTGACTCAGGTCCTGCACAAAAAGTGCAGCAAGTGTAGTATGAGTATGTAAACAACGTGTAACCAGTAAGTATCAAGCCTAATCGCGAAGTGGTAGAGACGAGATGGCCGACTTTGACACTCACTAAGGGTCAACAATAATAAATGGAATAAATTATAATTATTCAAATCAGTATGATTCAAAGAGTTAACAATAATTTTATTCAATTAGCAGAAATAATAAAAATCTTTCAAATGCAACAATTCCCAATCTATTAATTTGTCACGACCCGAAATTTCCCACCGACGGGACCGTGATGGCACCTAACATTTCACTTCCTAGGCAAGCCAACGTTAGAGAATCATTAAACCAAATCCTTATTTCCATTCAGTAATTAACAATAATTAACTAAGATGAAATATAATAAGTGCGAAATATCATAAAACTGTATTAATTACTACCATCCGGATCTGGAGTCACAATTTACGAGCATTCTAGAATTTACTACAAGTAATAGTCTGAAAGAAATACAACTGTCTGAATCAAAGAAACAGTAGAACAGAAAAGATAGATGGGGACTTCAAGGTCTGTGAACGCCGACAGATCTATCTTGAGTCTCCGGACAGTGGACCAATAGCAAAAATCTCGATCAACCTGAGCCGGTATCCAAATCTGCACAAAAAGTGCATTGTGCAGTATCAGTACAACCGACTCCATGTACTGGTAAGTGTCGAGCCTAACCTCGACAAAGTAGTGACGAGGCTAAGGCAAGGCACCTACAAATCGACCTGTACAATTTAACAGTGTATATACAAATAACAGAAATGAAGAACTAAATAGGAAATGTTGGGAAGGGAACATACCGAGGGGAATACAAGATAAAGAACTACAATAGAATGATCACCGGAGCAGTCAATATACCATGAATCAACAGGAATAGTAAATACATTAAGGAAAAATGCACGGCATCACCCTTAGTGCTTTTACTTTCAATCTCACCATAAAATTAATAGAAACGGTACGGCATCACCCTTCGTGCATTAACTCTAATAGCATGGCACTGCATCACCCTTCATGCATTAACACTCACAATATGGCACGGCATCACCCTTCGTGCATTAACACTCACAATATGGCATGGCATCTCCCTTCGTGCATTAACACTCACAATATGGCATGGCATCACCCTTCGTGCATTAACACTCACAATATGGCACAGCATCACCCTTCGTGCATTAACACTCTCCCTTACCATAATGCAATGCATAAATAGCAACAGCGAGATAGAAAAACAAGTACAAACCTTACTTCAGCATTTGGCTCCATAATATCAATCTCAACTTTGAAATAAAAACTCAATTATCAACAGAAAATCCGTAAACATGATAAGAACGATAAATTGAACAACACTAGTATAACACGTAGCAATTTGGCATAGGAATGAGACAATATAAGAAAAATAGAGAAACATGAAAAACAGGTAAATTGGCGGCGCATAAGTACTCGTCACCTCACATATACGCCGCTCACATGAATTTCATTTAGCAAGTAATCTAAGGTTCCTAATTCCCTCAAGTCAAGGTTAGACACAACACTTACCTCGCTCCGAAGGCCACTTAACTCTCAATCACAGCTTTTCCTTTGGAATACACCTCCAAACCACTCGTATCTATTCAAAAATGACTCAATAATATCAAATATTGCTAAAGGAATCAATTATATTGCGTAAGTTAAATTTTCCTCCAAAAAGTCAAAAAACGACCCCGGGCCCGCTTGGTCAAAACCTGAGGTTCAGACCAAAATCCTTTTACCTATTCACCCCTGAGCCCGAATATGTAATTAGTTTTGAAATCCGACCTCAAATTGAGGTCTAAATCCTCAAATTTCGAAATTGTAACGACCCGACCGGTCGTTTTGAGAACTTAAGTCTCGTTCAGTGGCATAAGGCCCTGAGTAGCTTTATATTATATGTATTGACTTGCGTGCATGGTTGAATTTAGTTACCGGATGATTTAGAGTGGTTTAAGTCTTAGGATTTTGACCGTAGTAGGAACTATGTGAATACGACTTCGGAATGGAGTTCCGTTGGTTCCATTAGCTCTGTTGGGTGATTTTGGACTTAGAAGCGTGTCCGGACTGTAAATCCGAGGTCTGTAGATGATTTAGGCTTGAAATGGCGAAAGTCGAATTTTTGGAGATTTGGACCGGAAGTGGACCTTTTGATATCAGGGTCGGAATGCGATTCCAAGAGTTGGAACAACTCCGTTATGTTATTTGGGACTTGCTTGCAAGATTTGTCGTCATTCCAGGTTGGTTAGATTGGATTCCGCATGAGTTTTCAAAGTTGGGAGTTTTTGAAGTTCATAAGTTCGATTTGTGGTGCGATTTGTATTTTTTGTGTCGTCTGATATGATTTATGACCTCGAGCGAGTCCTTGTTGGTATGTTTAAACGGGGTCCCGGGGGTCTCGGGTGAGTTTCCGATGGGCAACGGGTCTTTTCCCCCTATTTTTGAACTGCTATTATCTGTCATCTGGTTTCCTTCATCGCGTTCGCATCCTTGCCTTCGCGTAGTGTTATTTTGGAGGGTGAAATATTTCCTCTTCATGTTCCCAGTCACCCTCTTGCGTTCGTGAAGTGCAAACCAGGCCCTGGGCACTGGGGATCATTTTCCTCTTCGTGTTCGCGTGTCACTTATGCGTTCGCATAGCTATTTCATTACACTCTTCGCGTTCGCGTACTACTTCATGTGTTCACGAAGAGCAGTCGTTGGGCCATCATATTTTTCCTCTCTACGTTCGCGAACGTGTTGTTGCGTTCTCGAAGAATAACTGGGCAGCTTTTGTTTCTCTTCTTCGCGAACGCGTCCCTTTCTCCGCGTTCGCGATGCACAAAATCCCTGGGCAGAATATAAAGTCCTCTATTCCGAGGGTTTGCCATTTTCACCATTTTTGTAGTTCAAGAGCTCGGTTTTGAGAGATTCCTTGTGGGTTTTTCATACAAATCGATTGGGTAAGTGTTCTTCACCTAGAATTTATTTATTTCCATGATTCTATCTTTATTTTTATCATTTAATTTATGTTTTGAGTTGAGGAAAATGGTGGTTTTTGAAAGAAAAAAAAATTCAAAAATGAAAAATCACTATTTGAAGGACGAAATGGTATCGAAATTTGATGATTTTAGTATGGTTAGACTCGTGAGTGAATGAGTGTTCGTATTTTGTGACCTTTACCCAATTTCGAGACGTGGGCCCGGGTCAACCTTTAGGGCGGATTTCGGGATTTTTGTTAAAGTATTGATTTTATTAATTAGATGAGTCTATTATGGTTGTATTCATGTTATGCAATTGTGTTTGGCTAGATTTGTGCCATTCGGAGTCGGATAATTAAAAAAAAGGATATTCTTACGGACTGGTTGAGCTTGGTTTGAGGTAAGTATCTTGCCTAACCTTGTGTGAGGGATTTTTCCCTTAGGATTGAGTCTTCTATGTTGATTGTAGTCCATGCACGCGAGGTGACGAGTGCGTGCTCGGACTTATTTGTGAAAAGTTGGCCTTTTAGGATTTTTAGGTCCTTATATTCACTGAGTATGAAGTTGTTATTGATATGACTAAGTTCCTATTTACTAGTTTCACCTCTACATGCTTTAATTAGAATTAATTGCTTTCAGGATTCACTCTTATTGCCTATTTGACTCTTATTTGACTTAACTGAAGATTTTACCTCCTCTATTGTCATGCTATCTTTTCATAATTGTTTATCTTTAATTGAAAATATTATTATATCATCTTATAATTTGTTCAGTCTTAATTGAGGTTATGATTATCTTTCCGCTGCTTATCCTTAATTAAATTGTTGAAAATCCTTAGTAATTCCTCAACCTTAAAAGAAGTTTTAGATATCCTATATCTTAGTCGACTTGTTTTATTTGGAATTATTTGAGTCATGTTAGTTTCCCTGTGGTTGAAATGTATATTGTGGGATCGTTGATACATATTAGTTTCCCTTTGTTGAGCTGTTCTCTTTAC
This sequence comes from Nicotiana tabacum, assembly GCF_000715075.1. NCBI lineage: Eukaryota > Viridiplantae > Streptophyta > Magnoliopsida > Solanales > Solanaceae > Nicotiana > Nicotiana tabacum. The sequence continues at coordinate 107,304,802 of NC_134081.1, read as the reverse complement.
GCCTAGCATTCTTTACTGTGGTTATTCCTAGTGAATTGGTTCTACCATTTCTTTGTGAATTAAAGTTCTTGAGTTGATTTACTTGTCGTACTTTGTATTATTGTCAATGTTGTTGTTGTACTTGTTGTGGTGATGCACGAGGTTTCTATCGTACGGTTGTTATTATGGGATTGCACGAGGTTTCTTCCGTGCTATTGTTACCGTTGATATTTGCACATGCGGCGTGACAAGGCGGGATATGTATATATATATATATATGGGTTGCGTATGTGGGAGACAAGGTCGGAATATTATTATGCACGTGTGGCGAGACAAAGCGGGCATTTATGTTACTATTGCACACATGGCAAGACAAGGTGGGCTATGTCAGGGATTGATTTGTGATGATTTATGGCCTGGGGGAATTCTTGTTGTTGATATTTGTGTAGTGGTATACGTACCTGTGTGAGCTTTATGTTGCGAAAGCTGTGAGAAAATATTCTACGTGTTGTTCGTTCTTCTTCTTTCTTATGCTTATTTGTTGGTATGGACTATGTTAGGACACTTGCACAAGCATACATGTAGTTAAGCACTCTTATCGGATAAGAGGTGTTCTTGATAATGTTGAGCATAGATGCTCACCCTTGTTTACTTGCCTTTTATGTGAGAATGGCTCTATTGGCACGTGAGTCATCAGTGTGGTTATGAGGTGTTATGAGGGCACAGGATGCCAAGTGTTAGGGTTCAGGTATTGAGACACGTGAGTTGTGAATTGTCTGAGGTTCAGTACCTCGTGGAGCTGTTGACTAAAACCTGATGTAAAAGCGGTTGTAATTACTGAGTTATTACTTGTCCTTGCTGTATTTGTGATTCCGGATTTAGGTTGTGTTCCATTCACTTTGTCTGCGTCATTTTCATAATATTCCGCTGATACTTGTTGTTTCTTGCTTTAATGCCATTACTGTATTATGAGCCATATTGCATAGTTTTTTTGTAGATATCATACTTCTGCTATTCATGTACTTATATCTGTTCAGTTTATTAGACCAGTGGGTGTGTTGACTGTTCTCGTCACTACTCCACCGATGTTAGTATTGATACTTACTGGGCACCGCTATGGTGTGCTCATGCTACTCTTCTACACATTTTTGTGCAGATCCAGTACATGTTCGTTAGCTAGCTGTGTGGACTGTTGCTGTGGAGACTCAAGGTAAACCTGTTGCTATGCTCGCAGGCTTCAGAGTCACCTCCCAGTTTTCATTTTGCACTGTTTATTCTTATTTCTGGATAGTCGTATTTAGAAGTTTTCTAGCAAACACTCTGTAGAGCTTATGACTTGTACTACCGGTTTTGGGATTTTAAGAGATTCTATTTAAATAATGTTGTTGTTTTAATTATTGTTAGGCTTACCTAGTCCCTAAGACTAGGTGCCATCACGATACCCAACGGAGGGAAAATTGGGTCGTGACAAGTTGGTATCAGAGCTCTAGTTCATAGATGCTACAAATCATAAGCGATTTTAGTAGAGTCTTGCGGATCGGTACGAAGACGTCTGTACTTATCTTTGAGAGGCTACATAACTATTAGGACAATTTCACTTCTTTCATTCCTATTGTGCGAGCTTATTGATCTCGGAGTTTGAACTTTTATCATTCAATTCTCTCACAGATGGTGAGGACACGAGCTGTAGTTATCGACGACGCTGCTCCCAGAGCAGGTATCATTAGAGGCAGAGGCCAACAAGAAGTAAGAGCCACAACTAGAGCACCTACCAGGGCAGCAGTTGAGGAGCCGCCAATAGTTCTAGTTGGGGAGCAGGTACCGGAGGTGCCTGCTGTTACCCAGGGACTACAGGAGACCTTAGCACAGTTCCTGAGCATGTTTGGTATATTGGCTCAGGCGGGATTGATTCCGGTTGCACCAGCTATTTCACAGACCGGGGGAGGAGCCCAGACTCCCGCCGCCCATACCTCAGAGCAGCGAGTTCATGTTGGTCAGGCTCCAGGTGTCAATGGCGACACAGCCTGTGGTCCCAGTTCAGCCCATGGTCAGGGCAACAGCATCTAAGGAAGAGCATCTTAGACTTGCAAGGTTCAAGAAATATGACCCTCATACATTTAGTGGTTTGGCTACAAAGAGTGCACATGGTTTTCTGGAGGAGTTTCACTGCATTCTCCATACTATAGGTATTGTGGAGACGAGCGGGGTTGCTTTTACTACGTTCCAGATCAGGGGAGCGGCTTACTAGTGGTGGCGGGCATATGAGTTGGGTAGCCCAGCCGAGTTAGCTTTACTTACATGGGTTCAGTTTTCAGAGATGTTCCTGAGAGAGTTTGTACCTCAGTCCCTTCGAGAAGCATGGCGCACAGAGTTTGAGCAGCTGCGCCAAGGCACTATGTCAGTGTCAGAGCGTGAGATTCAGTGATTTGGCCAGGCATGCACCTGCTTTGATCGCCACAGTTAGAGAGCGTGTCCGTAGATTCATTGAGGGACTCAGACATGATATTCGGTTTAGCATGGCTCGGGAGTTAGAGTCAGATGTTTCGTTTCAGCAGGTGGTAGGGATCGCTCGCCGTGTAGAGGGCATGTGGGATTAGGAGGAAGAGGACAAACGGGGCCATGAGAGAGAGTACATGCAAGATCAGGGGAGATAAGACATGGAGGTGAGGAGGCCTCGTAGACTGGAGAGATCTACTGGTCCTTATTTTGGAGGCAGGGTATGACATGGTAGAGGTTTTGTGGGTTAGCCAGTTCAGTTTACACTTCAGGCTTTGCACATTGCTTCATGTGCTCATGGGTCTCAGAGAACCCGTACCGCACAGTTCCCACACCCACGTCAGTAGAGAGGTTGCTTCGAGTTTGGAGATACCAGCCATAGGGTGAGAGATTGTCCTAGACTCCGGAGAGGGTGCTCAAGAGGGGAAGGCCCTGACCGTTGATGTGTTTCATATAGTAGGCTTGAGGCCACTGCGCCAGATGATGTCATACAGGTATGCTTTTGATTTGTTACAGAGGGGCACCATTCGTATTTTGATTCGGTCCTGCTTATCGGGGCGAGTTCCCCTACTTGTTGTCCCACCTATGGGTGAGTTTATGACTTAGTATTATGTTTAGATGTTTACCCCGTTGGGAGATTCTATGAGTGATAGTCGTGTCTATCGTTTGTTTCTATTCATTATTGAAAGTTACGAGACTATAAGTGAATTCACGTTGTCCATTAAGGTAGGTTTGATGTGATTCCTGAGTAAATTGATTATAATTTGTGATTTGATACTCTACCGGGGTGAGAGTTTAGCAAGTGTTGAGATTTTATTGGCAAAATTGAGTTAGTGGAAGATTTCCATTGGTATGATGTGTATTCGACTTGTGATTCAGAGTTGAGGGCGAGACCCTCGCGACTCCATGTGATTTGATATGTTTGAGCTGGGCTGCGTGCCGCGGTGGAGGGTGATACCAGGATGAGATCCTTATGATTTGTTAATGTACTTTGATTTTTCCTCTTGAATTGATTCGTAGTAGGGTATTGTTAGCAAGTTGCGCCTGTCGGTCTTGTTTGATATTTATCTTATGTGTTTCTCTTTACATATTTAGTCAATTTCGTTATGTGCTTCTTGAGTTTTGGCTTGTGAGGTGTGTGCCTGGTGGTGTTAGTTGTGACTTGTTGATTCGGGTGTATAGTTATGAGGTCTTCATGTTTCTTGCATCATTGTCAGCGTTGTGGAGGTTTGAAGCGGGTTGCTAACGGATATGGGTCTAATTACCGGTGCTGGTTTTGATTTCGGGCAGCTATTGTGATCAGAAATGTTATTGTGTGCCTATGTGTGGTGTTTTGTTGTGTGGTTGTACCTTGTGGGTGTAGGCATGAGTTGTTACAGCTGGTTGAGACTGTTATCGGTTATGGATTTAGAATCGGATCTTTTGAAGACAAATGAAAGGTGAGAATTTTGACTCTAAGGCTTATCGGTGTTGGCAGAAAGGATGAATTATAGTTGGGATGGTGTCATCAGGCTTATGTGGATTGGGGTGACGTGGAATCGCCCGCGGGCATGTGTTGGATATGTACTTTCAGTGATTTGATGATTTCGAGGCGATTCTTAGCACGTTCGAGGACCAATGTTTGTTTAAGAGGGGAAGGATGTAATGACCCAGCCGGTCACGTTTTGAAAACTTAAGTCTCGTTCGGCGGCATAAGGCCCAGAGCAGCTTCATATTATGTTTATTGACTTGCCTGCATGGGTGAATTCAGTTACCGGATTATTCAGAGTGGTTTGGGACACTTAGTCCCTAAAACGGAAGCTTAAGTCTTAGGATTTTGACCGTAGTCAGAACTATGTGAAGACGACTCCGGAATGGAGTTCCGTCGGTTCCATAAGCTCTGTTGGGTGATGTTGGACTTAGGAGCATACCCGGACTATAAATCCGAGGTCTGTAACTGATTTAGGCTTGAAATGGCGAAAGTCAAATTTTTGGAGATATGGACCGGAAGTGGACTTTTTGATATCGGGGTTGGAATGCGATTCTGAGAGTTGGAACAGCTCCGTTATGTTATTTGGGACTTGCCTGCAAGATTTGACGTCATTCCTTGGTTAGATTGGTTTCAACACGAGTTTTCAAAGTTGGGAGTTTTTGAAGTTCATAAGTTCGATTCGTGGTGCGATTTGTAATTTTTGTGTTGTCTGATGTGATTTGAGACCTCGAGTGAGTCCTTATTAGGTTATGGGCCTTGTTGGTATGTTTAGACGGGGTCTCGAGGGCCTCGGGTGAGTTTCGGATGGGCAACGGGTCTTTTCCCCCTATTTGTGAACTGCTGTTATCTGTCATCTGGTTTCCTTCATCGCGTTCGCGTCCTTGCCTTCGCGTTTGCGTAGTGTTATTTTGGAGGGTGAAATATTTCCTCTTCGTGTTCGCAGTCACCCTATCGCGTTCGGGAAGTTCTGCCACCCCCTTCTTCGCGTTCGCATTCCCTATCTCGCGTTCGCGAAGTGCAAACCAGGCCCTGGGCACTGGTGATCATTTTCCTCTTCCCGTCGTGTGTTACTTATGCGTTCGCGTAGCTATTCCATTACACTCTTCGCGTTCGCGTACTACTTCACGCGTTCGCGAAGAGCAGTCGTTGGGCCATCATATGTTTCCTCTCCGCGTTTGCGAATGTGTTGTCGCGTTCGCCAAGAACAACTGGGCAGCTTTTGTTTCTCTTCTTCGCGAACGTGTCCCTTTCTCCGCGTTCGCGATGCACAAAATCCCTGGGCAGAATATAAAGTCCTCTATTCCGAGGGTTTGCCATTTTCTCCATTTTTGGAGTTTTAGAGCTCTGTTTTGAGTGATTCTTTGTGGGTTTTTCATGAAAATCGATTTGGTAAGTGTTCTTCACCTAGAATTTATTTATTTCTAAGATTCTTTTTTTTTATCATTTAATTTGTGTTTTGAGTTGAGGAAAATGGTGGTTTTTGAAAGAAAAAAACTTCAAAATGAAAATCATGATTTGAGGGACGAAACGTTATCGGAAGTTGATGATTTTTTGTATGGTTAGACTCGTGAGTGAATTAGTGTTCGTATTTTGTTACTTTTATCCGATTCCGAGATGTGGGCCCGAGTCGACCTTTAGGGCGGATTTCGGGATTATGTAATTGTGTTTGGCTAGATTTGGGCCATTCGGAGTCGGATAATTGAAAAAAAAAAAGGCATTCTTACGGACTGGTTGAGCTTGGTTTGAGGTAAGTATCTTACCTAACCTTGTGTGGGGGATTTTCCCCTTAAGATTGAGTCTTCTATGTTGATTGTAGTCCATGCACGCGAGACGACGAGTGCGTGCTCCGACTTATTTGTGAAAAGTTGGCCTTTTAGGATTCATAGGTCCTTATATTCACTGAGTATGAAGTTGTTCTTGATATGATTAAGTTCCTATTTACTAGTTTCATCTCTACATGTTTTAATTAGAATTAATTGCTTTCAGGATTCACTCTTATTGCCTATTTGACTCTTATTTGACTTAACTGAAGATTTTACCTCCTCTATTGTCATGCTATCTTTTCATAACTGTTTATCTTTATTTGAAATTATTATTATATCATCTTATAATTTGTTCAGTCTTAATTGGGGTTATGATCATCTTTTCGCTGCTTATCCTTAATTAAATTGTTGAAAATTCTTAGTAATTCCTCAACCTTAAAAGAAGTTTTAGATATCCTATATATTAGTCGACTTGTTTTATTTGGAATTATTTGAGTCATGTTAGTTTCCCTATGGTTGAAATGTATATTGTGGGATTGTTGATACACATTAGTTTCCCTTTGTTGAGTTGTTCTCTTTACGCCTAGCATTCTTTACTGTGGTTATTCCTTGTGAATTGGTTCTACCATTTCTTTGTGAATTAAAGTTCTTGAGTTGATTTACTTATCGTACTTTGTATTATTGTCATTGTTGTTGTTGTACTTGTTGTGGTGATGCACGAGGTTTCTGCCGTGCGGTTGTTATTATGGGGTTGCACGAGGTTTCTGCCGTGCTATTGTTACCATTGATATTTGCACATGCGGCGTGACAAGGCAGGATATGTATATATATATGTGGGTTGCGCATGTGGCGAGACAAGGTAGGAACATTATTATGCACGTGTGGCGAGACAAGGCGGGCATTTAGGTTACTATTGCACACATGGCGAGACAAGGTGGGCTGTGTCAGGGATTGATTTATGATGATTTCTGGCCTGGGGGCATTCTTGTTGTTGATATTTGTGTAGAGGTATACATACCTGTGTGAGCTTTATGTTGTGAAAGCTATGAGAAAATATTCTACGTGTTGTCCGTTCTTCTTCTTCCTTATGCTTATTTGCTGGTATGGACTATGTTAGGACACTTGCACAAGCATACACGTAGTTAAGCACTCTTATCGGATAAGAGGTGTTCTTGATATTGTTGAGCATAGATGCTCACCCTTGTTTACTTGCCTTCTATGTAAGAATGGCTCTATTGGCACGTGAGTCGTCAGTGTGGTTATGAGGTGTTATGAGGGCACAGGATGCCAGGTGTTAGGGTTCAGGTATTGAGACACGTGAGTTGTGAATTGTCCGAGGTTCGGTACCTCGTGGAGTTGTTGACTAAAACCTAATGTAAAAGCGGTTGTAATTACTGAGTTATTACTTTTCCTTGTTGTATTCGTGATTCCGGATTTAGGTTGTGTTCCACTCACTTTGTCTGCGTCATTTTCATGATATTCCGCTGATACTTCTTGTTTTTTGCTTTAATGCCATTACTGTATTGTGAGCCATATTGCATAGTCTTTATATAGACATCATACTTCTGTTATTCATGTACTTGTATCTGTTCAGTTTATTAGACCAGTGGATGTCTTGACTGTTCCTCGTCACTACTCCACTGAGGTTAGTCTTGATACTTACTAGGCACCGCTATGGTGTGCTCATGCTACTCTTCTGCACATTTTTGTGCAGATCCAGGTACTTGTTCGTTAGCTAGTTGTGTGGACAGTTGCTGTGGAGACTCAAGGTAAACCTGCTGCTGCGTTCGCAGGCTTCAGAGTCACCTCCCAGTTTTCGTTTTGCACTGTTTATTCTTATTTTTGGATAGTTGTATCTAGAAGTTTTCTAGCAAACACTATGTAGAGCTTATGAATTGTACTACCGGTTTTGGGAATTTTAAGAGATTCTATTTAAATAATGTTGTTATTTTAATTATTGTTAGGCTTATCTAGTCCCTAAGACTAGGTGCCATCACGATACCCAACGGACGAAAAATTGGGTCGTGGCAGAAATTCCTAAGTTCTACCCAAAAATCATAATTTCACTATAAAAATTCTAGATTCTAGGTTGAAATGTTGTTATAAGATGTAAAAGATTGAAAGAAAAGAGTAAGAAATCACTTACCTATGATTTGTGGAAGATTTGGTCTTTGGAAAATCGCCTCTTAAGGTTTAGGGTTTTGTAAATATGAAGAATGAATGAAAAATCCCGTCTAAGCCCCTTTTACTCAGCTGCAGGTGTGGCAATTGCGACCTGATCTTCGCAAATGCGAAGGAACAATCGCAATTGTGATGCCCTTCATAATCCCGTTGTCTTCGCAAATGCGAGGAAAGTGTCGCATTTGTGACCACTGAACCTCGCAAATGCGAGTATACGTTCGCATTTGCGAACCTGCCCTTCCCAGACTCCCTTCGCAATTGTGAAGGTAACCTCGCAAATGCGAGAACTGCTGGCCCAGGCTTCTGATCACAATTGCGATGAAAGCCTTGCATTTGCGGACCCTGTTATGTTAGCATTTGCGATGCCTGATCTCGCACGTGCGAGATCAGAGGCCTGCAGCAGGTTCAGTTATACAAGCAAAATTTTCTAAGTTCAAAACATCCTGTGGCCTATCCGAAACTCACCCGAGTCCTCGAGGATCCAAACCAAACATGCACACAAGTCTAAAAACATCATACGCACTTGCTCAGGCGATCAAATCGCCATAATAACACCTAGAACTACGAATTTAGCACCAAATCAAATGAAATTCTCAAGAACACTTTAAAATTCATATCTTCTCAATTGGACGTCCGAATCACGTCAAATCAACTCTGTTTCTTACCAAACTTCACAGACAAGTCTTAAATATCATAATGAACCTGTACCGGGCTCCAGAACCAAAATACAGACCCGATACTAACAATGCCAAATATCAATCAATTCTTAAACATAAATAATTTCCAGACTTTTAATTTTCATCAAAAAATCATAACTTGAGCTAGGGACCTCCGAATTCGATTCCGGGCATACGCCCAGGTCCCATGATTCGAGACGGACCCACCGGGACCGTCAAAACACGGATCCGGGACTGTTTACCAAAAATGTTGATCGAAGTCAACTAAAATTAACTTTTAAGGCATAAATTCTTATTTTCATCAATTTTCAACATAAAAGCTTTTCTGAAACCTGCCCGGACTGCGCACACAAATCGAGGAGGCTAAAAATGATATTTTTAAGGCTTAAGAGCGCAGATTCGAGTTCTAAAACATAAGATGACCTTTTGGGTCATCACATAATTAAATCCTTCAATTTCAATAAAAATTCAAATTTATCAAATAGCTTTACAAGCTGTAACTCAATTACAATAAATTTCTAATTTATCAAATAGCTTTACAAGCTATAATTCAATTGTCCAAAAATCATATAATTATTATTATTATCAAGCACGATTTCTGCCGAGGTCGTACGACCCGATCCAGAGTTTCGTGTACACTGTTGAGGGACGTGTGGCACGATCCATAGATGCATCTATCCTGTCGAGGCGTTCGGTCTGCTCCACAAGAAAAGAGGACATTTTTTTATGTACCTCCGGAATGAGAGTATATTTATTATAAGATAAATTCAGGAGGATGAACAATTTCTCTTAATAATTAATTAATTTAAATAGAAAATCAAGTATATGAGATTTCCATCCTTTAATATTTTTATCTAACAATTCACAATATATATATATATATATCAAATAATATTAGTTAAACAAAGAATACAATTTACACAAGTAATTCATGCTTTGAGTCCTAAACTAACCGGACTTTAGCATTAATAGTAGCTACGCACGGACTCTCGTCACCTCGTGCGTACGTAACCCCCACAATTAGCAACAATTATTTAATTTTAATCACCTATGAGGTAATTTCCCCCTCACAAGATTAGACAAGAGACTTACCTCGACTTGCTCCAATGAAATCCACTAGTAGACCCTTTCCTCGATTATCCAACACTGTCTGGCTCGAATCTAGCCAAAATAATTCGTTACAATCATTAAAATTTATAAGAATCAATTCTATAAGAAAATACTATATTTTCAATAAAATTCCGAAATTAATTAAAGATTCGTCTGTGGGGCCCACGTCTTGGAATCCAACGAAAGTTACGACATCCCACAACCCATTCAATTATGAGTCCAACCATACCAATTTACTCAAATTCGACTCTGAATCGATACCGAAATCTCGAAAATTTATTTCTATGAGATTTCAAAAAAATTCCCAAATTTCAATCTCAAAACACTAATTAAATGGCGAAACCAATGATATATTTGTGTATATAAACTAAATTTGAGTTTGAATCACTTACCCCAATGTCTTTCCTTGAAAATCTATCCAAAATCGCCTCTGCTCAAACACAGGCTCGAGCCTGGATCTTGGTCATGGCCTCGGTTATGGCATCGAGCCAGAGCCTTCGATTGTGACCCTCGATCTTGGGTCTCGATCCTGGCCCTCGAGCCTTTCCTTCGATCATGACCCTCGAGCCTTGCCTTCGATCATGGCCCTCGAGCTGGACCTTCGATCATGGCTTCGATACACAGCTCGAGCTTGAGCCTCGTCAAACCTGGGCTCGATATCTGGGCTCGAGAAGAGGGAAAAAATTGCAGTAGCTTTTTAAGTCCAACTCTTGATCCGTTAACCATCCGAAACTGACCCGAGGCCCTTGGGACCTCCACCAAATATACCAACAAGTCCTAAAACATCGTACGAACTTTTTTGATACCTCAAATCACATAAAAAGACGCTAAAATCATAAATCATGCTCCAATTCAAACTAAATGAAACTTAGAATTTTCAACTTCTATATTCGATGTCGAAATCTATCAAATCAAGTCCGACTGATCTCACATTTTGCACACAAGTCATAAATAACATAACAGAGCTATGAAAATTTTCAGAACTGGATTCCGACTCCGGTATCAAAAAGTCAACTCCCCGGTCAAACTTCAAAACTTAAATTTTTGTTTAAGCCATTTCAAGCCTAATTTCACAACAGACTTCCAAATAAAAATTTCAATCACGCTCCTAAGTCCAAAATCAACATACGGAGCTGTTGGAATCATCAAAATTCTATTCCAGGGTCGTTTGCACATAATTCGACATCCGGTCACTATTTGAACTTAAACTTCCATATCTCGGGCTAGGGACCTCGGAATTTGATTCCAGGCATACGCCCAAGTCTCAAATCACGATACGGACCTACCGGAACTGTCAAAACACTTATCGGAGTCTGTTTGCTCAAAATGTTGACCAAAGTCAACTCAGTTGAGTTTTAAAGCTCTAATTCACAATGTAATCCAATTTTCACATAAAAACTTTCCGAAAAATTTTACGGACTATGCACGCAAGTCGAGGAATTATAAATAGTGCGTTTTGAGGTTTTACAACACAGAATTAATTATTAAATTTAAAGATGACATTTTGGGTGATCACATTCTCTACCTCTAAAACAAACATTCGTCCTCGAACGGGTTTAGAATTATCCTTGAAGTGCTTAATAAGTGTGGATATATGCTCCGCATGTTTTCCTCGGCCTCCCAAGTCGCTTCCTCGACTAGTTGGCCCCTCCACTGGACTTTTACTGCAGAAATCCTCTTGGACCTCAACTGTCGAACCTGTTTATCAATAATGGCAACTGGATCCTCTTCATAACCCAAGCTATTATCTAGCTGAACTATGTTGAAGTCTAACACATGTGATAGGTCGGCATGATACTTCCGGAGCATAGATACATGGAAAACTGGATGAACTTCCGATAGACTGGGTGGCAATGCAAGCTCATAAGCAACCTCCCCAACTAGTCTCAACACTTCAAATGGGTCTATAAACCTTGGGCTCAATTTCCCTTTTTTCCCAAATCTCATGATTCCCTTCATCAGCGAAACTTTCAAGAGAAATTTTTCACCTACCATAAATGATAAATCACGCACTTTCTGATCCGCGTAACTCTTATGTCTGGACTATGTTGTACGAAGTCGCTCCTGAATTAACTTTACCTTTTCAAAGGCATCCTTCACCAAATCAGTACCATATAACTTAGCCTCACTGGGCTCAAACCACCCGATGGGCGAACGACATCGCCAACCATATAAAGCCTCAAATGGAGCCATCTCGATGCTGGATTAGAAACTGTTATTATAAGGAAACTCGGCCAAATGCAAGAAACGATCCCACTGACCTCCAAAGTCAATCACACATGCCTTGATCATATTCTCCAAAATATGAATTGTCCGCTCTGTCTGCCCGTTGGTCTGCGTATGAAAGGTTATGCTGAGCTCTACACGGGTCCCCAATTCACCCTGTACTGCTCTCCAGAAATGTGAGGTAAACTAAGGGCCTCTATCTGATATCATAGAAATTGGCACCCCGTGCAACCGAACTATCTCCTGAATATAAATTTGGGCCAACCTCTCTGAAGTATACATAGTCACAACATGAATAAAATGTGCCGACTTGGTCAACCTGTCGACAATGGCCCAAAGTGCATCAAACTTCCTCAAAGTCCGCGGCAACCCAACTACAAATTCCATAGTGATGCGTTCCCATTTCCAATCTGGTATAGTCATCTGCTGAAGTAAGCCGCCTGGCCTCTGGTGCTCATATTTAACTTGCTGATAATTTAGACACCTAGCTACATACTCAACTATGTCCTTTTTCATTCGTCGCCACCAATAATGCTGCCTCAAGGTCACGATACATCTTCGTAGCACCTGGATGAATAGAATACCGGGAACTGTGTGCTTCCTCTAGGATCTCTTTCCTCAGTCCATCCACATTAGGAACACATAGACGATCCTAGAGTCGCAGAACACCATCCGCGCCAATAGTAACTTCCTTGGCACCACCTAGTAGTACCGTTTCTCGAAGAACCATTAAGTGTGGATCATTATACTGGCGAGCCTTGATCTGTTTAAATAGTGAATATTGAGCTACAACACATGCAAGAACTTGGCTGGGCTTTGAAATATCCAGTTGTACAAGTCTGTTGGCCAAGGACTGAATATCTGAAGCCAATGGCCTCTCCTCTGCTGAAATGAAAGCCAAACTACCCATACTCTCCGCCTTTCTATTCAAGGCGTCTGCAACCACATTTGCCTTGCCCGGATGATATAGGATAGTAATATCATAATCTTTCAGTAACTCAAGCCATCTGTTCTGTCTCAAATTTAGGTCCCTCTGCTTGAACAAATGCTGCAAACTGCGATGATCAGTGTAAATTTTACAAAACACCCCATAAAGATAATGCCTCCAAATCTTAATAGCGTGACCAATCGCAGCTAACTCCAAATCATATATCGGATATTTCTACTCGTGGGGCTTCAACTAACGTGAAGCATACGCAATAACTCGCCCTTCCTGCATTAATATACAACCCAAACCAACGCGTGAAGCATCACAATACACTGTATACATTCTCGAACCAGAAGGCAACACAAACACTGTTGCTGTAGTCAATGCTGTCTTGAGCATATGAAAGCTCACTTCACAATCATCAGACCATCGGAATGGAGCACCCTTCTGGGTTAATTTGGTCAAAGGTGCTGCGATAGATGAAAAACCTTCCACGAACCGATGATAATAACCTGCTAAACCCAGAAAACTCCTGATCTCAGTCGCCGAAGTGGGACGAAGCCAATTTTGAACTGCCTCAATCTTTTTGGGATCAACCTTAATACCATCACCCGATATAATATGCCATAAAAATGCTATAGACTCTAGCCAAAACTCACATTTAGATAACTTAGCATATAGCTTTTGTTCCCGCAATGTCTGAAGCACTACTCTCATATGCTGCTCGTGCTCTTCCTTACTGCGCGAGTAGATCAAAATGTCATCAATAAAGACAATGACAAACGAATCAATATATGGCCTGAATACCATGTTCATCAGATCTATAAACGCTGTCGGGGCGTTAGTTAAACCGAAGGACATCACCAGAAACTCATAATGACCAAATCTAGTCCGAAAAGCAGTGCTCGGAACATCCGAATCCCGAATCTTCAGCTGATGGTACCCCGACCTCAAGTTGATCTTAGAGAATACCCTAACACCCTGCAACTGGTCAAATAGATCATCAATACGCGGCAACGAGTACTTGTTCTTAATAGTGACTTTGGTCAGTTGACGATAATCAATACACATCCGCATTGTTCCATCTTTCTTCTTCACAAATAATATCGGTGCACCCCGAGGCGATACACTCGGCCTGACGAACCCTTTGGCTAGTAACTCCTTAAGCTATTCTTTCAATTCGTTTGGAGCCATGCGATACGGTGGGATAGATATAGGCTGGGTATCTGAAAATAAGTCAATACAGAAATCAATATCATAATCAGATGGCATACCTGGAAGATCTGACGGAAATACATCGGAGAACTCCCGAACTACAGGTACTAAATCAATAGCCGGAGTCTCTGTAGTAGTATCCCAAACATAGGCTAGATAAGCCAAACAACCCTTCTCAACCATGTGTTGAGCCTTTATAAAAGAAATAACTCGATTAAATGAACTAACAGGTGAACCCTTCCACTCCAGCTTAGGCAATGCTGGAATAGCCAAGGTAACAGTCTTGGCATGACAATCTAGAATAGCATGATATGGAGATAACCAGTCCATGCCCAGAATAATTTCAAAATCGGTCATCTCAAGCAATAAGAGATCTGCTCTAGTTTTATAACCGTAGAATGTAATAATAAAGGATCGGTAGATCCGGTTCACAACAACAGAATCGCCCACAGGAGTGGACACATAAACAGGAGTACTCAAGGACTCACGAGAAACATCCAGGAATGGAGAAAATAGAGATGACACATATGAATACGTAGATCCTGGATCAAATAATACTGAGGCATCTTTGCCGCAAACAGAAATAATACCTGTAATCACGGCATCTGAGGCCTCTGCATCTGGTTTGGCCGGAAAAGCATAGAACCGAGCTGGAGCGCCAACTGGCTGACCTCCACCTCTAGGACGACCCCTACCCACCTGTCCTCCACCTCTTGGTGGTCGGACTACTGGTGGAGCAATTGGTGCGGTAATCATAGGCTGCTGACCCTGCTGCACTGGTCTACCCCCACAGTCTGGGGTAGAATCTCCGCATGTGACTGGGATCCCCGCACTTGTAACAACTTTTCGGTGCGATAAGCTGCTGACTAGAAGTCTGGCCTTGGTGACCTGAATACCCACTAAAAGAACCCTGAATAGTTGGTGGGCAATAAGAACTCTCCGGTATAGCACTAAGATAGGGTCACACTGGAGCACCTCGAGGAGGCAGTGGTGCTGGATATGGGGGCCTGCTGGACTGCCCTCTCACGAACTGACCTCTACCCCTAGACGGAGCACCTCTGAACTCTCCAGAATACCTAAACCGCTTATCTCTAGTAACCTTCTCTCAGCTACGCTGACGTACACCCTCAATCCTCCGGGTTATCTCCACGACTAGCTCATAAGAAGTACCTATCTCAACTTCTCGAGCCATAGTGGCGTGAATACCAGTACGTAAACCCGTAACAAGCCTCCGCACTTTCTCCGCCTCATTAGGGAGTATCATAAGTGCATGGCGAGATAACTCAGAAAACCATGCCTCATAATCGGTCAATGACATCTGACCCTGCTGGAGCTGCTCAAACTGAAACCTCAACTCTTCCCTTTGGAAGGGTGGAATATACCTGTCCAGGAAGATACGGGTGAACCTGTCCCAAGTCATGGGAGGAGAATCTGCTGGTCTGCTAAGAATATAAGACTGCCACCATCTACGGGCTCTGCACTCTAGCTGAAAAGTAGCAAAGTCTATTCCATGAGACTCTAATATCCTCATATTGTACAGTCTATCCTTGCACCGATCAATGAAATCCTGGGTATCCTCATGTCACTCACCCCAAAAGACAGGAGGATGTAGTCTAGTCCATCTGTCCAATAGTTTCTGAGGATCAGCGGCTACAACTGGCCTGGGCTCAAGCGTAGCTGCTGCCACTGGCTGGGCTCCACCCACGGGTAGTGCACCCTGGGTCTGATATACAGCAGCTGCCTGTCCATGAGCTTGTGAGGTAGGGGTCTATGCTCCCCCGCCCACCAGAGATGGGGCTGGGTTTGCCGAAAATAAACCGGCCTGAGTTATATTATCGATGAACCGCAGCATACGACCCATGACATCCTGAAATCCCGGTGCAGATGTGAAATCCACCGGAGCTGGCTCTGCCATAGGCACCTCACCCTGCTCCTCAACAATGGGATTCTCTACTGGACCCACTGACAGCATAACTGGAACAGTCATGGGACGTCCTCGCCATCTACCACGGGCTGGAGCCCTCCCTCGGTCTCTGCCTCGGCCTCTAGCAACTGGGGGAGTAGCTCTTCCCTGGTCTGGAACCTCATTAGAGTGCGTTCTCACCATCTGTGAGAGAATAATAGGAAGATATTTAGTACTACATAATTTGCACAACGGAAGATGAAGAAAGGTAGTTTCCTAACACCCTATAGACTCTCGAAGATAAGTACAGACGTCTCCGTACCGATCCGCAAGACTCTATTAGGTCTGCTCATAACTTGTGAGACATATGTGAACCTAGTGCTCTGATACCATGTTGTCACGACCCAATTTCACATATAGGTCGTGATGGCACCCAACACTATAACTAGGCAAGCCAACTAATAAATTAAACATATAACGATAAAATTTAAATCCAAGAAAAATAATAAGACACAAAATTCTACCAATGTGTGTGCCAAGACCTGGTGTCACAAGTGTATGAGCATCTAGTAGATTATACAAAATCTCTACTACTGTCTGAAATAATAATAAAAAAATAGACAGAATGAAAAACAAAATACAAGGAGAGACACTAGTAGCTGCAGAACGGCTCAGAAAGGCAGCTCACCACTATGCCCCTAGATAACGTGGGTATAAGACGATAGGTCCCCCACTAGTACTTGCCTCAGGTCCTACACACAAAGTGTAGCAAGTGTAGTATGAGTACGTAAACAACGTGTACCCAGTAAGTATCAAGCCTAATCTCAAAGTGGGAGAGACGAGATGACCGACTTTGACACTCACTAAGGGTCAACAATAATAAATGGAATAAATTATAATTATTCAATTCAGCATGATTTACAGAGTTAACAATAATTTTATTCAATTAGCAAAAATAATAAAAATCCTTCAAATGCAACAATTCCTAATCTATTAATTAAATCCTTCAATTTCAATAAAAATTCCAATTTATCAAATAGCTTTACAAACTACAATTCAATTGTCCAAAAATCGTGTAATTATTATTATTATCAAGCACGATTTCTGCCGAGGTCGTACGACCCGATCCATAGTTTTGTGTACACTGTCGAGGGACGTGCGACACGATCCATAGATGCATCTATCTTGTCGAGGCGTTCGGCCCGTCCCACAAGAAAGGAGGACATTTTCTTATGTACCTCCGGAATGAGAGTATATTTATTATAAGATAAATTTAGGAGGATGAACAATTTCTCTTAAATATTAATTAATTTAAACAGAAAATCAAGTATATGTGATTTTCATCCTTTAATATTTTTATCTAACAATTCACAATATATATATATATATATATATATATATATATATATATATATATATATATATATATATATATATATATCAAATAATATTAATTAAATAAAGAATACAATTTACACAAGTAATTCATGCTTTGAGTCCTAAATTACCCGGACTTTAGCATTAATATAGCTACGCACGGACTCTCGTCACCTCGTGCGTACGTAGCCCCCTCAATTAGCAACAATTATCTAATTTTAATCACCTATGAGGTAATATTCCCCTCACAAGATTAGACAAGAGACTACCTCGTCTTGCTGCAATTTAATCCACTAGTAGACCCTTTCCTCGATTATCCAACTCTGTCTCGCTCGAATCTAGCCAAAATAATTCGATACAATCATTAAAATTTATAGGAATCAATTCTATAAGAAAATACTATATTTTCAATAAAATCCAGAAATTAATTAAAACAATTTCTGTGGGGCCCACATCTCGGAATCCGGCAAAAGTTACGAAATCCAACAACTCATTCAATTATGAGTCCAACCATACCAGTTTCACTCAAATCCGACTTTGAATCGATACCGAAATCACGAAAATTCGTTTCTATGAGATTTCAAAACTTTTCCCAAATTTCAATCTCAAAACACTAATTAAATGGTGAAACCAATGATATATTTGTGTATATAGACTAAATCCGAGTTTGAATCACTTACCACAATGTCTTTCCTTGAAAATCTATCCAAAATCACCTCTACTCATGCTCCAAATTGTTAAAAATGGCGAAAGGGACGAATCCTTTCTTTTTATAAAACTGCCTAGGCAGCCTTCGGAATTGGGCCTCGAACTGGGCCTCAATCGTGGCTTTGATCATGGCCCTCGAGCTTAGGCCTCGGTCGTGGCTTCGATCACAGGCTCGAGCCTGGATCTCGGTCATGGCCTCAGTTATGGCATCGAGCCTAGTCCTTCGATCATAGCCTCAATCATGGCATCGAGCCTGAGCCTTCGATTGTGACCCTCGATCTTGGGTCTCGATCCTGGCCCTCGAGCCTTGCCTTCGATCATGGCCCTCGAGATGGACCTTCGATCATGGCCCTCGAGCTGGACCTTCGATCATGGCTTGGATACACAGCTCGAGCCTGAGCCTCGTCAACCCTGGGCTCGATACTTGGGCTCGATATCTGGGCTCGATACTTGGGCTCGATATCTAGGCTCGATACCTAGGCTTGATATCTGGGCTCGATATCTGGGCTCAATACCTGGGCTCGATACCTGGGCTCGATATCTAAGCTCGATATCTGGGCTCGATCACAACCCAGAATGTCCAACAGAAGAGGGAAAAATTGCAGCACCTTTTTAAGTTCAACTTTTGATCCAAAACTCACCCGAGACCCTCGGGACCTCAACCAAATATACCAACAAGTCCTAAAACATCATACGAACTTATTTGAAACCTCAAATCACATAAAACGACGCTAAAATCACGAATCATGCTCCAATTCAAGCTTAATGAAACTTAGAATTTCCAACTTCTACATCCGATGTCGAAACTTATCAAATCAAGTCCGATTGATCTCAAATTTTGCACACAAGTCATAAATGACATAACGGAGCTATGACAATTTTCAGAACTGAATTCCGACTCCGGTATCAAAAAGTCAACTCCCCGGTCAAACTTCCAAACTTAAATTTTCGTTTTAGCCATTTCAAGCCTAATTTCACTACAGACTTCCAAATAAAAATTTCGATCACGCTCCTAAGTCCAAAATTATCATATGGAGCTGTTGGAATCATCAAAATTCTATTCCGGGGTCATTTGCATATAATTAGACATCCGGTCACTATTTGAACTTAAACTTTTAATTTTTCATGAAGATTCCATATCTCGGGCTAGGGACCTCGGAATTTGATTCCGGGCATACGCCCATGTCCCAGATCACGATATGGACCTACCGGAACTGTCAAAACACTGATCCGAATCCGTTTGCTCAAAATGTTGACCAAAGTCAACTCAATTGAGTTTTAAAGCTCTAATTCACATTTTAATCCATTTTTCACATAAAACCTTTCCGGAAAATTTTACGGACTGCGCACGCAAGCCGATGAATGATAAATAGTGCTTTTTGAGGTCTTATAATACATAATTAATTATTAAATTTAAAGATGACATTTTGGGTCATCACAATTATACTATATATATATATATATATATATATATATATATATATATATATATATGTATGTACATAATATTAAATTGAATTAAGATCCTAAATTTTAATATTTAAACTTAATATAATTGGATCAATTAAAAATTCAATTATATTCGATTAAAACTTACTATAATTGAATTAAATTGTATTAATACAACTTAATATAATTGGATACAACTTAATATAATTTGATACAACTCAATATAATTGGATCAATTGAAAATTCAATTATATTCGATTAAAATTTACTATAATTGAATTAAATTGTATTTTGCGCGCATAAGTGTATTATATATATATATATATATATATATATATATATATATATAATTGAAATCCATTTTCACAAAAACCGACTGAAATTGGTCGGTATATTTAAAAAGGAAATATATTATTTAATTAAATTCTGACTGAATTCGGTAGAAAATCTCGAGGTCAAACGGTCAACATTTCTGACCAAATTCAGTCGGAAATCTGTGTATCTTCACCAACATCAGACGGGTTTTCTCCCCATTTTCCTATTTTCAATCCCTATCTTCTTTCTCTCTTCCATCTCTCTTCTACCCAAATCCCACCCAAATTCCACCCCTCCTCCCCCAGCCCCACCACGCCCAACCCTCTCCTCCCCCAGCCCCCACCTCGCCCAGCTCCCACCTCGCCCAGCCCCCCCTCACCCAGCCCCCACCTGCCGCTGTCGCCGCCTGCCGCCGCCTGCCGCCATTGTCACTACCATTAAATCTCTTTCAAGGTTAGTGTTCTAACTTATTACTCTTTTAATTTTCGGAATTTAATTTTATGTAATTATTTAGGGTTTTTGTATATTTAGGATTTGTGTGACTAAATAGGGTTTTTGAACTACATTAGATTTAAATAGGGGATAATATTGTTCTATTAGCATGCTAACAAATTATAATTAATTAATTATGCTAATTATGCTTAACTAATTATGCTAATTATGCTTAACAAATTATAATTAATTAAATATGCTTAACTAATTATGCTTAACGTATTATGCTAATTATGCTTAACTAATTATACTAATTATGCTTAACAAATTATAATTAATTAATTATGCTTAACTAATTATGCTTATTATGCTTAACTAATTATGTTAGATTAATTGAGTGTGCTAACAAATTATAATTTATTATGCAACTTAATTCTATAAATTAATTTGAATTATGATCAATATAACATGTAATTTATTCGTTCTTTATATAGATGGAATATCGTAGTTGGATGTATAATAGGAATTATCCTAATCATCGGTTTTTGAAGGAGGAATTTATAGAAGGGGTTAAGGAATTTATTACGCATACAATGTCACTTGAACCGTTTCGGATTGGAGGGTTGATTAGGTGTCCTTGTGTGAAGTGCAAGTGTTTGCATTTTTTTGGATCGGAGGATGTTAAGACTCATCTTTATAAAAAAGGGTTTATGGATAATTATTTTGTGTGGACTAGTCATGGATAGATTGATGGTAGTGATGGTGTATTTCTTAACGTAGTTGTTGGTGAAAGTAGTAGGTCGGTGGGGAATAACGTTCAATATCCTAGATACCATGAAATGGTTGTAGATGCTTTTGGGATGCACTTCGATTTTGAAACCCATGAAAGTGTTGAACAACCTCCTAATGAAGAGGCAAAATATTTTTATGAACAGTTAGAGGCCGCTAGTCGTCCACTAAGGGAAGGGAGTATGCACTCTCAGTTGTCTGTTGCGGTTAGATTATTAAGTTTCAAATCAGATACCAATATTTCTCAAGCGGGAATGGATTCTTTCATTGGCCTTATGAGTGAACTAGTTGACCCAACTTTCAACATACCTGAAGATTTCTATAATGTTAAAAGATTGGTTTCTAAGTTAGGACTCTCATCTATGAGAATCGATTGTTGTGAAGATGGTTGCATGTTGTATTATAAGGGTGATGCAGATTTAGAAAGTTATAAATTTTGTGAAAAAACTCGTTTTAAGCGGCTTTCCAGTGGGAAGAAGGCTGCTGTGAAGTCGATGCATTACTTGCCTCTTATTCCTAGAGTAAAGAGGTTGTACGCATCGATGAGTTCCGCTCCTCATATGAGATGGCACTATGAAAATAGAAGGCCGCCCGGTGTTATGTGTCATCCTTCAGATGAGGAAGCTTGGAAGAATTTTGATAGGATGTATTCGGATTATACTAGTGAACCGAGGAATGTTCGATTGGTTTTGTGTGCTGATGGTTTCACGCCATTTTCTATTTCAGCAACACCATATTTGCAACCTCTGATTGATGAGCTTAAACAGTTGTGGTATGATGGAGTTGAGACATATGATATATCAACTAAGTAAAATTTCAACTTGCGTACTAACTTAATGTGGACCATTAATGATTTTCCTGCATGGAATGTTGTTTGGGTGGATAACTGCCGGAAAGTTAGGATGTCCTTACTGCATAGAAAATGGTAAAGCGTTCACTTTAAGACATGGCCGAAAACAGTCATGGTTTGATTGTCATCGTCAGTTCTTGCCAGTTGATCGAGTTCAGAAGGATGAAGAACGCATTCAAAAAGAATACAGTTGAACATGATTTGCCATCTCCAGTTTATTTCGGTGACGAAATTTGGGAGAGGGTTCAGAACTTCACTAAAGTTACTGAGGCCCCACCTTCTAGATTTTCTAGATATGGTGTTACTTATAACTAGACAAAACAGAGCATATTTTGGGAGTTGCCATATTGGAAGGATAATCTTCTCCGACACAATCTTGATGTCATGCATATTGAGAAGAACTATTTTGACAATTTGTTCAACACAGTGATGGATGATAAGAATAAGACAAAAGATAACCCGAAGGCTAGACTGGACTTACAAGAATATTGCAGGCGACCTGAATTACATTTGCAGTATGGGAATAATGGTAAGGTGTTCAAGCCCAAGGCCAGCTACACATTCACTTTGGAACAAAGACGACAGATTTATGAGTGGGTTACAAACCTAAAGATGCCCGAGGGCTATGCATCGAACCTAGGAAAATGTGCCGATATGGTTGAGGGAAAGCTGACTCATATGAAAAGTCATGACTGACATATATTCATGGAAACCTTAATCCCTATTGCATTTTGTGGTTTGCCTGAAAATATATAGAAACCCATCATAGAGATAAGTTTGTTCTTCAATGACTTATGTTATACCACATTACGGGAAGAAAGCCTATTTCAAATAAATCAGAACATTCCTGTAATCAGTAATAAGCTGGAAAGGATTTTTCCATGTGGTTTCTTTGATGTGATGGAATATCTTCCAATTCACCTTGTACACGAAGCGCGACTTGGAGGCCCGGTTCAATGCAGGTGGATGTATCCATTCGAGAGGTAATGATCAAACCTTGATTTATTCTTGTAATTTTCTTTAACGTTATCGTCTAATATGACAATATGCAGGACTATCGGCAAGTGTAAATGTCACAACCCAAAATCCCACCACAAGCGTCGTGATGGCACCTAATCTCTAAGACTAGGTAAGCCGATTTCAATTACCTTTTGAAGCCATTTTTTTATTAAATAAATAATCAAAACTGACAGCGGAACAAATATGAATATACAACCTCCCAAGACTGGTAGTACTGAGTCATGAACTCTAACTGAATACATAGAATGATCACGAGGATCGAATATACAATACTATTTGATTACAAGTTAACAGTACAATAAAACGAAAAGACTCCAAGGGACTACGACGACCAAATAGCTCTACCTTGAATCCTTACGATCCCGCTTTAACTTTGCTCAAGTCTGTTATCTTCAATACCTGGCTCTGCACAAAATGTGCAGAAGTGTAGAGTGAGCACACCACAGCGGTGCCCAGTAAGTATCAAGACTAACCTCAATTGAGTAGAGATGAGGTATAGTCAAGTCATTCACTAGTCTAATATCATGTGCAATATAATATACAAATGATATGCACAACAGCCAATAAGAATACCATTAATATCACTCAATAATTAATAAACACAATTACACTCAATTAAATCAAGCCCTTCAAATAAATGTCTTTCACATAGTTCTTCCAGATAACTCTCTTTCAAATATAATTTTCTCAAATAATTATTTTTCAAATATAATTCTTTCAATAAATCTTTTCAAATATAATTCTTTTATATAATACTTTCTAAGTAAAAATCCTTCCAAATAAATATTTTGAATATAATTCTTTCAATTAAAAAGTCACCATGTGACAACTCATTTTACAATCATCAAAATACGGGTCTCAGCCCATTTTTATATTTCCACGGCACCTCGTGCCCATAATTAAATCATCATATTTGCCCGGCACCTCGTGCCCTCATTTCATATCACAACTGCACGGACAATTCACGTTCCAAATATCATTATCATTTCATCCCAGCGCCTCGTGCCCACATTTTTATATCACAACTTCACGGACAATTCACGTGCCAATATCCCCATTTCATATCACAATTCACGGCACCTCGTGCCTACATTTCATTTTATAAACCGCCCGGCAATAGCCACAGGCTCCCAATTTCAACATAAATTAGATTATTATCAATTTACTAACAACAAGACAAGTTGCACAAGGTATAAAAATAAACACAAGAAAATCACAACATCACATGAAAATTGTCAACACCACAACCCCACATCATCACATATCATCCCTGACAATAGCCACCCTTATCGCTCCTATAGCCACCCTTATCGCTCCGCCCAGACAATATCAATAGCCACCCCTATCGTTCCTATTGCCACCCTTATCGCTCCGCCCAGACAATATCAATAGCCAACAAACACAACAATGAAATTCCACCCTTATAACCACATAATATCAACTGTGAAATGCCACCCTTATCTCCCCAAAATAATAACTCACACAACACAACAATTTACACGGAAAATTATCACAACAACATAACAAAAATCAATTCATATCACAATTTGCCTAATGGCTACAACCAAATTTCAAAGCTACAACCAAGTCAATTAAGTTCACAGCAAATAGCCAAATGCTCCACACAATGTGTACAACACCCAAAAATAATCAATAGAGATGGAAATTACTCAACATAAAGCAAAGTCTTCATAAAAGTCAAATTTTCAATAATTATATAAAAACCTCTTCTTAACCTCATTTAATTAATTATTTGCAGAGGGGAAAATTCAAAATGAAATTAAATTTCAATAATTATCAAACAAGCAAATTCACGAAATTTCATAAATAATCAAATAACAATCACATCACATTGTCATATAACAAAAGAGTCAACAATAAGGGTTAAGGCACGACAAGTAGATGATTAAATATATGCCAACAATTATCCAATTTACTACACAATATGCTCAAGACTTTAACTCAATAAACTTTGCACATATAAACCAAGTACGTACTCGTCACCTCGCGTACACGGTTTTCAATTACCCTAGTTGCTCATAAGACTCAATGCCTAAGGGGAATTTTCCCCACTCGAGGTTAAGCAAGGCACTTACCTCTTTGAAGTTATGCCGATATTCCAAAATCGCCTTCTTGCTTGAATTGACCTCCAGACAGCTCAAATCTATCCAAATTAATTGTATAACTTCATTAAAATTCATCGAGAATAATTCTGGATAATAATACGTCGACTTAAAATTTTATTCCAAAAAGTCAACAAAAGTCAACGCGGGACCCGCCTCTAGGAACCCGACATAATTTTCATGAAATCTGAACACCCATTCCGATACGAGTTCAACCATACCAATTTTATCGAATTCCAATAACAACTTGACTTCCAAATCTTAAATTTTTGTTTTTGAAAGATTTTACAAAAATCTTGATTTGTCCTCCATTAAATCAGAATTAAATGATGGATTCAAAGACATAATCATGGAAATTAATCAAAACTGGATAAGAATCAGTTACCCCAAACACCCACGCAAGAACCTCTCCAAAAATCGCCTTCTACTGAGCTCCAAATTAGATTTTGAGTTATGAACTCAAACCCCCGTTTTTGGGACTTTTAATTCTGCCCAGATAGGCCTTCTTCGCGTTCGCGACCATTGCTTCGCGTTCGCAAAGGCCAAAAACTCGCTGCCTCAATTTCTTCTTCGCGTTTGCGTTACCAGCATCGCGTTCGCGAAGGCCTTCCCTGCATATCATCGCGTTCACGTTCAAGCTCTAGCATTCGCGATGCACTCAGGTCAAACTGCTTCGTGTTCGCAATTGAAGCTTCGCGTTCGCGAAGGCCGATGACTCTAGGCCTAGTCCCCTCCTTCCTTTTACACGTTCGTGTCTGGCCCCTCGCATTCGCGTAGGTTCTTCAGGCATACCTTCGTGTTCGTGAGACCTTCTTTGCGTTCGCGAAGGCTAAATCCCAGCAACCTCAAAACTCTTCTTCGAGTTCGCGTGACTCCCTTCGCGTTCGCGAAGAAGGAAGTCATATACCAGATACAGCAGTTCCGAAACCACCCCAAAACACATTCGAGGCCCCCGGGACCTCAACCAAATACACCAACAAGTCCTAAAACATCATATGAACTTAGTCGAATTCTCAAATCACCTCAAATAACATCAAAACGATGAATCGCACCCCAAATCAAAATCTATGAACTTTGAACTTTCAAATTCTATAACTTGTGCCGAAACACATCAAATCAATCCGGTAGTACTGAGTCAAAACTGACAGCGGAACAAATATGAATATACAACCTCCCAAGACTAGTAGTACTGAGTCACGAACTCTAACTGAATACATAGAATGATCACGAGGACCGAATATACAATATTGTTTGATTAAAAATTAACAATACAATCAAATGAAAAGACTCTAAGGGACTACGACGACCAAGCAACTATACCTTGAATCCTTACGATCCCGCTTTAACTCTGCTCAAGTCCGATATCTCCAATACCTAGCTCTGCACAAAATGTGCAGAAGTGTAGAGTGAGCACACCAGAGCGGCAGTAAGTATCAAGACTAACCTCAATGGAGTAGAGACGAGGTACAGTCAAGACACTCACTAGTCTAATAACCTGTGCAATATAATATACAAAATAATAAAAAATAAATAATAATAAAGGCAGAATAAAACAACCAGGGTTAAGCAAGACACTTACCTCTTTGAAGTTATGCTAATATTCCAAAATCGCCTTCTTGCTTGAATTGACCTCCAGACAGCTCAAATATATCCAAATTAATTGTATAACTTCATTAAAATTCAACGGGAACAATTCCGGATAATAATACGTCGACTTAAAAATTTATTTCAAAAAGTCAACAAAAGTCAACGCCGGACTCGCCTATCGGAACCCGACATAATTTTCATGAAATCCGAACACCCATTCCGATACGAGTTCAACCATACCAATTTTTTCGAATTCCAATAACAACTTGACTTCCAAATCTTAAATTTTTCTTTTTGGAAGATTTTATAAAAATCTTGGTTTTTCCTCCATTAAATCAGAATTAAATAATGGATTCAAAGACATAATCATGGAAATTAATCAAAACTGGATAAGAATTACTTACCCCAAACACCCACGCAAGAATCTCTCCAAAAATCACCTTCTACCGAGCTCCAAAGTACATTTTGAGTTATGAACTCACACCCCCATTTTTGGGACGTTTAATTCTGCCCAGATAGGCCTTCTTCGCGTTCGCGAAGGCCAAAAACTCGCTGCCTCAATTTCTTCTTCGCGTTCGCGTTACCAGCATTGCGTTTACGAAGGCCTGCCATGCATATCATCGTGTTTGCGTTCAAGCTCTCACGTTCGCGATGCACTCAGGTCCTACTGCTTCACGTTCGCGAAGGTTGATGACTCCAGGCCCAGTCCCCTCCTTCCTTCTACGCGTTTGCGACTGGCCCCTCGCGTTCACGTAGGTTCTTCAGGCATACCTTCGCGTTCATGAGACCTCCTTCGCGTTTGCGAAGGATAAATCCCAGCAGCCTCAAAACTCTTCTTCGCGTTCGCGTGACTCCCTTCGCGTTCGTGAAGAAGGAAGTCAGATACCAGATACAGCAGTTCCGAAACAGCCCGAAATGATCTGAAACCACCCCGAAACACACCTGAGGCCCCCGGGACCTCAGCCAAATACACCAACAAGTCCTAAAACATCATACGAACTTAGTCAAATTCTCAAATCACCTCAAACAACATCAAAACGACGAATCGCACCCCAAATCAAAATCTATGAACTTTGAACTTTGAAATTCTATAACTTGTTCCAAAACACATGAAATCAATCGGGAATGAATTCAAATTTTGCAGGTAAGTCCCAAATAACATAACTTAGCTATTCCAACTCTCAGAATCACATTCTAACCCCGATATCAAAAAGTCAACCCCCCGGTCAAATATCCCAAAAATTCGACTTTCGCCATTTCAAGCCTAAATTGGCTACAGACCTCAGATTCACAGTCCGGACATGCTCCTTAGTCCGAAATTACCCAACGGAGCTAACGGAACCGACAAAACTCTATTCCGGAGTCATCTTTACACAGTTACGACTACAGTAAAAATCCTAAGGCTTAAGCTTCCATCTCAGGGACTAAGTATCCCAAATCTATCTGAATCATCCGTAAATCAAACTCGACCACACACGCGGGTCATAATACATGTTGCGAGGCTGCTCGAGACCTTAAGTCACTGAACGGGACGTAAATTCTTAAAACCACAAGTCGGGTCGTTACAGTAAATGATTTGTTAAATAGAGGAATAGGATTGAAGGATCCATATGTGAAGCCTATCTTGCAAAGGAAACTGCCCATTTTTGTTCTTACTACTTTGACAGCCATGTGCCATGTGCTATAAATAGTCCCAATCGGCATAATGTGGTGATTGAGATTGATCCATTATATCCTCCAATATCCATATTCAATCAACCAGGCCGAGGTTCTAAAGATCGAACAAAATGGAGCCTAAGTAGTATGAAGTACAAATCAGCTTCAAATCATGTGTTGCTAAATTGTCCGGAAGTTCAACCCTTTCTTAAGTAAGTTTTGACGTAAGATTAATTTACATTGGATACTATTTAATTTGGTTGATGCAACTAACAAATAATTTTCAATGCATCACTCAATGACTTCGTGAGTCAATTTGGTCATGGTGTTGTATATTCTACATTTGAGGCATGGTTTAAAGAGTGTGTAAGTGCATCTTACATGCTTTCTCATATGTGAATATACATACTTGTGAATATACTTGCTCACTTGTGATTTATTTAACGCTACATGTAGGTCAATAATCCAAACAACAGTGTTAATCAATTTTTTAAAGACATATCTCGGGGACCTGCACCTACGGTTATGACTATGTCTAAGTATTATGTGAATGGTTACAAATTTCACACCGAGGAATACTCCAAGTATAAAAAAAAGCAATAACAGTGGGGTGTGTGTCAAAGGTGGTGAAGGCAACGGGGATGGAGAAAATGATTATTATGGTGTGATCAAAGAGATTCTAGAATTGTCATATTCAGGTTGGGCAAATAAGAAGATCATACTTTTCCGATGCAAGTGGTTTGACACAATACCTAGAAGAGGTACAAATGTACACTTGCAGTACAACATAATTGAGGTTAATAAAAAGAGGGAGTATGATCGCTATGATCCTTTAATAATTGCAGAAAGAGTTAGGCAAGTGTACTATGCCCCATACCCATTGCGGAGGGATAAGGCTGATTAGTTGGTTGTAATCAAAACAAAGCCTGTTGGTTGGGTGGAAGTTGAGAATGTGCTAGATGTTACTTACCAAAACGATATCTCAAGTGTTAACCAAATGGTGGATGATCAGATAGAAAATTACTTGGAGCATCCTCAATGCATATTAGAAGAAGTTGATATGGAGGAAATAACAATCATAGAAAATGAGGATGAAGAATCACCTAATGAAAATGAAATAAGTGAAGAGGAAGGAATTTCAGACGAGGAAGGATACGTCGACGAAGACGACTAGCATGTTAGTTTTTTCAAGTGCTCTCAACTTATATAGATTTATATTCTCAATTTTAACATTTTTTTTAATTTATGCAGATGACCGGTAGGGGTCGAGGTAGGTCTAGGAAGGATAAAAGGCCTATTGATCATGATGATGGTGCTACACCCTCGCTTCCTTCCACTCCACACTTGTATCCCTCTGTTGTTGATGGCTGAAAATAATCTTCTAGGAACACATCTATTCCACCACATCCATCTACGCATCATACTACCCACTATTCGCCCTCCCAGCAGTATTATTACCATTCTCCGCCACAGGGCTATATCCCGCTTCCTCCATATGATCCTACAAGTAGTAACATGGGTCCATCGAGTCAGCAGTCACAGAGCCATGTGGTACGCCCGTCATCTGCTCCATTTACTTCATCTCCAACCGGATTGCATCCATCTAGATTTTAGCCGGCCGGATCGAAGCAGTGGTCTGGATCGCAGCAGGGGTCTAGATCGATGCAGGGGTATGGATCGCAGCCATCTTCATCAGGGACCTCGTCTCCCTCTCCATGGAGTTCGTCTCCTAGTATTTCTAGACTTCGTCTTCGAGATAGCAGTACTAAGCCAGATGCCTCCGCTTCTGCGCACGCTTCAGATTCATCGGAGGATGATGATCCAGATGAAGTGCATTATGATCGTTATCATAGGATGATCATCAGGCCTGAGGGCAATGGGTAAGATTTATTTATTACTTCTTTATTTTTGCTGAATTATAATAGCTACTCTTGTTTATTTAATGTAATTGCTATGTTGTAGGTTCATACCTAATCATCAGGTTACAAAGACAATCACTGAAATTCTTGGCCGGTTGTATAATGCACCTATCCGACTTGGAGTGACTTTCCAGAGGATCTCGTGCAACAAATGTTCAACCAATTTAAGGTTTTAATACAATTCTTATCTTGTCGACTATCTTGTCTATGGAATAGAAGATCGCAAAGCTGACAGCAGAGCTTGAAGAGACAAAGGCTAGAGAACAAAAGAGAGATGAACAATTTGGTACCCTTCAAGTTCAGCTAGAAAGGAGGGACGAACAATTTAATCTCCTTCAAGGTCAGTTGGCCAATCTTCTTGCTAGTGGTGCTTTCCCCATTTTCCGGTCTCGTGAGCCTTCCCCATGTGCCGACGATGAAGGTTCTAGGATTGAAGATGGAGATGATGCTAGATAAAACACTCATTGAATGGTGTGTATTACTAAACAAAGTATTGAACTTGTCAATATTTAGTTGAGACTAGTTTTGAATTATGATTGTATTGTTGATATTATTTTGTTATTGAACATTTTAGTAGTTGTTGTGGTTGGCGTTGTTGTTGTAATTGTTATTAGTTGTTATTGTTGTTGTTAGATTGTAACGACTCAAACGGTCTTTTTGAGAATTTAAGTCTCGTTCGGCGGCATAAGGCCCTGAGAAGCTTCATATTATATGTATTGACTTGCGTGCATAGTTGAATTCGGTTACCGGATGTTTCAGAGTAATTTGGGGCGCTTAGTCCCTGAAACGGAAGCTTAAGTCTTAGGATTTTGACCGTAGTCAGAACTATATGAAGGCGACTCCGGAATGGAGTTCCGTCTGTTCCATTAGCTCCGTTGGATGATTTTGGACTTAGGAGCATGTACGGACTGTAAATCCGAGGTCTGTAGCTAATTTAGGCCTGAAATGGCGAAAGTCAAATTTTTGAAGATTTGGACTAGAAGTGGACTTTTTGATATCGGGGTTGGAATGTAATTCCGAGAGTTGGAACAGCTCCGTTATGTTAATTGGGACTTGCCTGCAAAATTTGACGTCATTCTGGGTTGATTTGATAGGTTTCGGCATGGGTTTTAGAAGTTGAAAGATTTGAAAATTTATAAGTTCAATTCATGGTGCGATTCATAAGTTCAACATTGTTTGATGTGATTTGAGACCTGGAGCGAGTCCATATTAGGGTATGGAACTTGTTGGTATGCTTGGACGAGGTCCCGGGGGCCTCGGGTGTGTTTCATACGAGTTTCGGATATTTTTCATGGTTTTGAACAGGTCTGGTTCTGGTGTTTTCGCACTTGCGACGCTTGGAGCGCAGGTGCGGCTCCGCTTCTGCGTGAGCCTAGTCACTTCTGTGATCTTTGAGGCATGGGAGCTTGCTCGCTTTTGCGGAAGTTTGCACGCAGGTGCGAAGGCTGCTTCTACGGTCCCTCGATCGCTTCTGCGTTCCCCTCTTTCGCTTCTGCGGTGCCACTGGTGCGGCTGTAAATATGCAGATGCGGTACCAGGCCTGGCCTGCTGAGTTCTCAGATGCGGACTCTTTCTCGCAAATGCGAGTGCGCAGGTTCATCTCCTAGTCCGCAGATGCGGAAGTCCTGGCAGAAACATTAAGTCGGGGGTTTGGCCTTTTTCTTCATATTTTGTGTTTTAGACTTCGATTTTGGGAGCTTCCTTGTGGGTTTTTCAAGAAAATTGATTTATTTATTTCCATGATTCTATCTTTATTTTTATCATTTAATTTGTGTTTTGAGTTGAGGAAAATGGTGATTTTTGAAGAAAAGTTTCAAAATGAAAAATCACGATTTGAGGGATGAAATGGTATCGGAATTTGATGATTCTAGTATGGTTAGACTCGTGAGTGAATGGGTGTTTGTATTTTGTGACTTTTACACGATTCCGAGATGTGGGCCCGGGTCGACTTTTTAGAGCGGATTTCGAAATTTTTGTTAAAATATTGATTTCACTAATTAGATGAGTCTATTGTGGTTGTATTCATGATATGCAATTTGTGTTTGGCTAGATTTGGGACATTCGGAGTATGATAATCGAGGAAAGGGCATTCTTACAGACTGATTGAGCTTGGTTCGAGGTAAGTATCTTGCCTAACCTTGTGTGGGGGACTCCCCCTTAGGATTTGAGTCTTCTATGTTGATTGTAGTCCGTGTACACGAGGTGACGAGTGCGTTCACGGACTTATTTGTGGAAAGTTGGCCTTTTAGGGTTCTTAGGTCCTTGTATTCATTGAATATGCAGCTGTTCTTGTTATGATTATATATCTTAATTACTAGATTCACATGTACCTACTTAATTAGAATCAATTGCTTCATGATCTACTATTATTGGTACTTGATTCATATGTGCTTTAATTGAAACTGTTATCTCTTTATAGCCATGCTATCTTTTCATAACTGTTTATCTTTATTTGGAATTCATATTATTTCATCCTATAATTGTTCAGTCTTAATTGAGGTTATGATTATTTTTTCGCTGCGTATCTTTAATTGAATTGTTGAATATCCTTCGCAATTTTCTCAACCTTAAAAGAAGTTTAGATATCCTATATCTTAGTCGACTTATTTTATTTGGAATTATTTGATTCGTGATAGCTTCCCTGTTGTTGAAGTGTATATTGTGGGATCGTTGCTACACATTAGTTTTGCCTTTGTTGAATTGTTCTCTTTATGCCTAGCATTCTTTACTGTGGTTATTCCTTGTGAATTGGATCTATCATTTCTTTGTGAATTAAAGTTCTTGAGTTGATTTACTTGTCGTACTTTGTATTATTGTCATTGTTGTTATTGCACTTGTTGTGGTGATGCACGAGGTTTCTGCCGTGCGGTTATTATTATGGGGTTGCACGAGGTTTCTGTTGTGCTATTGTTACCATTGATATTTGCACATGCGGCGTGACAAGGCGGGATATGTGTGTGTGTGTATATATATATATATATATATATATATATATATATATATGTGTGTGTGTGTGTGTGTGTGTGTGTGTGTGTGTGTGGTTGCGCATGTGGCGAGACAAGGTGAGAACATTATTATGCACGTGTGGCGAGACAAGGCGGGCATTTATGTTACTATTGCACACATGGCGAGACAAGGTGGGCTGTGTCAGGGATTGATTTGTGATGATTTGTGGCCTGGGGGCATTCTTGTTGTTGATATTTGTGAAGTGGTATATATACCTGTGTGAGCTTTATCTTGTGAAAGCTGTGAGAAAATATTCTACGTGTTGTCCGTTCTTTTTTCTTATGCTTATTTGCTGATATGGACTATGGTAGGACCCTTGCACAAGCATACACGTAGTTAAGCACTGTTATCGGATAAGAGGTGTTCTTGATACTGTTGAGCATAGATGCTCACCCTTGTTTACTTGCCTTCTATGTGAGAATGGCTCTATTAGCACGTGAGTAGTTAGTATGGTTATGAGTTGTTATGAGGGCATAGGATGCCAAGTGTTAGAGTTCAGGTATTGAGACCCGTGAGTTGTGATTTGTCCAAGGTTTGGTACCTCATGGAGTTGTTGGCTAAAACCTGATGTAAAAGCGGTTGTAGCTGCTGAGTTATTACTTGTCCTTACTGTATTTGTGATTTCGGATTTAGGTTGTGTTCCATTCACCTTTCTATGTCATTTTTATGATATTCCGCTGATACTTGTTGTTTCCTTCCTTATTGTCATCACTGTACTGTGAGCCATATTGCATAGTCTTTATGTGACATCATACTTTTGTTGTTCATGTACTTATATCTGTTCAGTTTATTAGACCAGTGGGTGTCTTGACTGTACCTCGCCACTACTCCCCCAAGGTTAGTCTTAATACTTACTGGACACCGCTGTGGTGTGCTCATGCTACTCTTCTGCACATTTTTGTGCAGATCCAAGTACTTGTTCGTTAGCTAGCTGTGTGGATTATTGCTGTAGAGACTCAAGGTAAACCTGTTGTTCCGTTCGCAGGCTTCGGAATCACCTTCAACTTTTTGTTTTGCACTGTTTATTCTTATTTCTGGACAGTTGTATTTAGAAGTTTTCTAGCAAATACTCTGTAGAGCTTATGACTTGTACTACTGGTTTTGGGAATTTTAAGAGATTCTTTTTAAATAATTTTATTGTTTTAATTATTGTTAGGCTTACCTAGTCCCTAAGACTAGGTGCCATCACGATACCCAACGGAGAAAAAATTGGGCCGTGACATAGATAATGGTTGTTAGTGTTAGTTAATTATTTTTGTTAGTTAATTGTTATTGCTGTTGTTAGTTAGTTAATTATTGTTGATTAATTATGGTTGAATGGTAGCAATATAATGCTACCATTATATGATGGATATTGGTTGTAATTGGCAGGTGGTGTAGCTTAAAAACAGGTATTTTCTGCCCAGATTTCCGACCGAAATTGCTCGGAAATTAATTTTTTTTGCCTAGAAATTAAAAATTACCGACAGAATTCGGTCGGAAATTATGAATTTATATTTACTTTTTAAAATAAATTAACAATATATTACAATTTAGAACTAATTATTTATTTAAATAAAATTATAATTTTTTTAAATTTCCGACCGATTTCGGTCGGAATTTGAAAATGTAAAAAAAAAAAATTAATTGTTACCGACCGAATTCGGTCAGAAATTGAAGTTTGACAGTCAGTCAACACTTTAAAATTTTTGACCGATTTCGGTCGGTACACGTTAGCGATCATAATTTTTCCGATCAATTAAAATCGGTCAGAAATCGGTCGATTTTTATCAATTTCTGACTGATTTCGGTCGGATTTGATGGACGGATTTGCACTATTTTTTAGTAGTGTTTATTACTTTATTTTATCAGATCAATCTAACCCACGTGTCTATAAACCACGATACAAATTCAACTGTACCGTTTTTCCGGTAAACAACAAAACGTGTCCAATTTCCTCCTTGGATTACCGTTTACTGTTACTTATTTATTACACATAATACATACTCCTAACTCAGTTTAGTATTTAATGATATATAATAATTAATGTAAGTTAACATAAGCATCAAATATGAGTACTCACTTTGAGCTAAAATACGTCTAAAATTGGAAGGCGGGTGTATAATTTATTTGAATGTTGTAGGGTCTCCGTACAAGTAAAATGAATTTGTAAAACCATAGAGGTTCCAAGCTCCTAAACTTCTGTAAACTTAGGTGTCGTTTGGTTATCTCCACATAAAAATCCAGCATTAATTAATATAATGTTTGATTGCTCCATATTTTCTTCATAAATAATGATTTTATTTTGGCTAAAATGTGTGAAAACAGTAAAAAAGAGTCACTTAAAGGGGACCGAAGGGAGTATTAATAATAATAAAATTGACCATATTAACCTTAATTTGTTCATTGAAAATACAACAAACGCTCCTAGTTTCTTTACTCCAAGGGCAATTTTGGGGAAAAAATCAAATATTGTGGACAAGATAAAAATATTTAAAAATTACTGAAAGTGGATTTCTTAATATATATATATATATATATATGAAAACAACCAAAAAATTAAAGTGAATAAGATAGAGTAATTTTTTAAATAAGCATATTAAAATTCTAACCGATACATAAAATGATAGAAGGGGAGTACAATTATATTATGTTCAACCGTGTGACATTGGAAAGCACGTCATTCCAACATATATGTGGTTTCCTTTTTTCTCTCTTTCTTTTTTTTTTTAGTTGTGTACTTAGTACTTCCAAAATATTTTTTTTTTCTTCAAAAGTCCTTCATTAGGATGGAGGAGTTAGGCATGACTCCAAACTGTGTATTTCAAAAATAAAAATTATACGGAGGAGGACATAAACCTCAACCTCGATTATATAGTGTAGGTTGACTAAGGCCAATCTATTGTACAACTGCAAAAAAAACATTTGGACAGAGAATGGAGGCAATCTCCTTACCTATAGACATGTACATAACACCAAAATCTGATATTAGATACAAGTTTGTCATATCTGCCCGAACCAAAATATTCTCAGGTAATAGCATCATTAATTGTAAATTAGTTCCTTGTTCTGAACCTCACGTTCAGCCCCGTTTTTGTAAAAATAACCAAAAATATGAAATATTATTATTTTGTCATAAATAAAGTCAGGTAATGCCGTTTTTGTCCAAATAGACATAAATGTCCCGACGGGACGCCGAAAGGCCATTTTTGTAAGAATAGCCGCCTATGGTTCTTTTTTCCAATTTTTAGGCCACTTAGCAAGCACATCCCTAAAATCTTCCCTTCCGAAGTGCTGAAGAGCCGTATTTGTAAAAGTAGCCGTGATTTGTTTTAAGTTGGATTTTGCAAAATTAATCTCTTCATGGTAAGTTGTTAAATAAAATTTACATGTTTTAACCCAGTCACCCTAATTTAAAAATGTGTAGAATGAGCAATGTTCAGAATTTATCTGTGAGGGTTAAGGATCAGATTCCACTGTCACTCTACATGTGATGGGAAGATTTGGAAAAATAAGTACGAGACAAGGTCAATCAATACTTGAGGTCGCTCACCAAACTATTAAAGATTCAGCCCAGAAGTGATCTGATATAGGCACTAGTATCATTTTAGGACCCAGCCCACAATGTTTTTCACTTCTCGGACTTCGAGCTTACACCCACTCTGTAAGAAATGTCAGGCTATGCTGGGAGTACAGAAGGATTGAGATACAAGTACCTGGTGTCTCCAAGGATCGTCACTCCCCACACGTTACTAGACTTACTGAAAATAAGTAGACAGATCAAAACAGAAAGTTTTGCACGTGGAGCTTCCATTTTTCACTTTCTATACCAGCGGTATGGGCATTTAGGAGGATTCGAAGACCCATAAAATGGACTCTATAGTAAAGAAAACCGGTCAAAGTGGGAGATGCATAGATACTTCGCCTTCATGGTGGAATTTTTAGGCCTTTTGGTGTTTTCGAGGGAGGACAGGCACATTGATTTGCGTGTAGCCGGAGTTGTCCATGTTTTAACTAATCAGGCCAAGAGTACCCTCACACCCACGATCGTATCAGATATATTCCGAGCCCTCACATCCTGTAAGGCCGGAGTCAATTTTTTAGAGGGGTACAATCTGTTATTACAAATGTGGATGATCGAACACCTTTTTCACCGTCCCTGATAAATTAATTACGGCTCTACCGGAAAAAACTGCTTCGATGAATTTGGTACGCGGGTGACAAGATTCGTAATGCTAGAGGGAGTCAAAAATTGGATCGCTCGCCTTCAGGATTTGACCGCATATAAGATAGAATGGACATTAGGTTGGCTCCTTGTCGATGAGATTGGTCATATACCGACCACGAGTCCGTACTTCCTTCTGATGGGTTTCCGTAGCATCCAACCATATGCCCCATACCGAGTTTTGAGACAACTTGGAAGATGTCAGAAAGTTCCCAAGGATGTGGATCTCAGTACTTATGTGGTTGAAATTCGCTCTGATGCTCAATTCCCTGAAGACGTGGTCCGTCAAAATTAGAGCGAGTGCCAGTATTTGGGGGCAAATATCCGAGGACAAGATTTGTCCAAAGCGAGGTTCTACCTTGGTACATCTCTTCGTACGGAAAGAGTCACAACAAATGACGAATTTGAAAGGCTGACTAAAAGGCCCCATGTTCAGGAATTTATTGATACAACACAAGAACAGTGGGCTTGGTTGGCCAAAGAGAAGGAGTACCGGACCACCATCAGCAAGCTAGAACATCAAGTCAGAACCATCAAATTCGAAAGTGGTCTACAAGCCGCTGAAGATGGGGGGGAAAAGAAAAGGTTGGCCCGGGAAAACGAAACCCCCAGAGCTCATCTTCGGGAAATGAAGATAGCCACCGAGACTCCGGTAAGAAGTGAGAGGGACGAAAAAATCATAAGCAACTTGAGGCAAAAAGGGCATGATTATGCGGTCGATCTGACAAAGGCCGAGAAAGATTTGGCAAAAGCTCGAGCAAAGTTGGCAAAAGATGCAGAAGAACAAACAAGGCTATCCCTCTAGGTGAAGCAAAAGCTATGATAGAGAAGTCGCGATCTTAAGGAAAGAGGTGGTCATTGTTGAAAACAAGATGGGTCAACAAATAAAAGACTCCTGGGTCGAGAGAGAATATTGTTATGCACTGATTAACCAATTGGAAGAAAGTGCAGTGCAATTGCAAAACCAAAACAACGAGGCCATGCAAATAGTAGAAGTTCGGGAGCAACATATTGGGCGATTGCACCAGGAGAAAGGCGCCATCAAGCTTAGAATCAAGGAAATAGCTTACTACGCGGCAATGAAATGCCATGAATGTGAAAATATGACTCGAGCTATGTTCTTCCACTCGGTACTATCTTTTGCTTGCCAGATCATGGCCGACCTCGAGCTCCTTCAGGAAGAGCTTACAAGAAGGCCTGCGCCGAGACCAGCTACAGCCACTCGGGCTCCCGGAACAACATTTAAGTCTCATCTTTGTTCTTGATTTTTCAGTTTTTGAGTTTGTATTTTACCCTTATCGAGTCTATTTGTCCTGTCATCCATGTCAAGTCTGTTTGTTGTTTTGTTTTGAGTCTGTACGTTTTCCTTTACAGTTATCAATGTCTTCGAGTTTATGTAATAGAAAAAACCAGAAAGATTTTTATTAATATTGAAAAACCCCAAAAATTTTCTTTTCTTTCAAATTCAAGATAACACCAAACACAACAATATCAATATGTATACATTATTTTCCAATCTTATATACACTACAAAATAGCCCAACACACCCCAATCTCTTCATACACAAAACGACCATCGTAGTAGTGTCAAACGGCCAGAAAATGTTACGATGAACGACCAGGCCACCACCCTGCATTTATGTGGTGTTTCTCCACAACCTTACTCCTCCGAAAATTCACAAAACAGTAGTAAAACACGCAGCCCAATAGCAACACAAAATAATCCACAAAGCAATCTGCTACAAGTAAATATTTCGAACTCATGGCTTCTGATCACCGTCCCGT
The DNA here is from genome assembly GCF_000715075.1 of Nicotiana tabacum. Lineage (NCBI taxonomy): Eukaryota > Viridiplantae > Streptophyta > Magnoliopsida > Solanales > Solanaceae > Nicotiana > Nicotiana tabacum. Next base: position 107,265,633 of record NC_134081.1, on the reverse strand, counting down.
GAGTTCTAACTATTATGAAACAAATTTATCAACCTTCCTTGATATTTAATTACTTAAATACAGAAATTACACACTTTATTAACTATGAAGTATCTTCCAAAAGTCAAACTACAAAGAAAAAGATAGGCAATCTAGCGATACTTACGTCGTAGGGATCGTTTTAATGTTATCGTTTCTTCATTCCGTGCCCGGGATGATAATCTTGTTTGAAGCTCTTGCAGAGAGCTTAAGAGTAAAGTTAGGGGTCTTATTTGGTTATGTGTTATGTAAAATTGAAGAAAGAAAAGAGATAAGGATATAAATATCCAATTTGTTTGAAAAGTCAAAAGGTGCTACTTGGCACCCTAGCATTGGTCCTTCTTCCAATGCTTATAACCTTTTATTCGGGTGTCGTATGAATGTACGGTTAAGAGCGTTGGAAACTACATTTCAATACCTTCAATTTTGTAAATAATATGTCCCAAAAATACCTCATATAGCACACAAAAGTTATTTCTCAAAAAGATATGTTACAAGGCAAATCCTTAGTCGGTTTTTTCGCAACTTTAATCCGATTTTTCCAAACTTCATATTTTCTATCCAAAAATCATATATAGCCATATTATGACTTTAAAATCATTTAAATTATGATTAATAAGTCTCATATTTATTACGTCACCTTGGAACGCACAGGCTGTAACAATCTTCCCCCTTAAAAATATTCGTCCTCAAATGTTAAACTCCCAGAAATCTATAGACATTTCGGTAGAGTCTCCTCTGTAACGGTACTACTACCAACCTGTCACATAGAAAATCCAACAATACAAAGACACACAGGGCCACAATAATCAATAACACCAATGGCCTCACACGACCAATAACATCTACTAACGTAAGAATTAAGTACCATATATGTACCTAAAGGCTGTGATGTCTCAGTCTGATCCTCCTCCGAAAGTGGTAATAAGTAAGGATACCTAGTCTTCATTTCTTCTTCATCTTCTAAAGTCATCTCCTCCACATTATCGTCAACTGGAATGACTTTAGAGGGATCTCCAATACACCTACGGAGCATAGACACATGAAAGGCTGGATGTACATACTCCAATTTGGAAGGCAAGTCTAACTCATATGCTACTTGGCCTACTCTGTGTATAATATTATAAGGTCCAATGTACCGAGGGCTAAGCTTTCCTTTCTTACTGAATCTCATAATGCCTTTCATCAGTGATACCTTAAGGAATACTCAGTCATCTACCTGAAACTCCAAGTCTCGTCGTCGATTATCTGCATAGGACTTCTGACGACTCTGTGCTGCGAATAGCCTTTCCCTTATAAGCTTAATATTCTCAACTGCCTGCTATACCAACTCTGGTCCTACTAACTTAGTTTCCCCAATCTCAAACGATCTTATAGGATACCTATACTTTCATCCGTAAAGAGCTTCATATGGAGCCATCTGAGTACTGGAATGATAACTATTATTATATACAAACTCAATAAGTGGAAGATGATCATCTCAGCTACACCTTAAGTCCATCACACAAGCCCGTAGCATATCCTCCAGTATCTGAATAGTACGTTCAGCCTGACCGTCTGTCTAGGGATGAAATATTATACTAAGACTTACCTGAGTTCCCAATCCTTTTTGGAAGGAACTCCAGAAATTAGCTGTAAACTGAGCACCTCTATCTGAGATAATAGATATAGGGACACCATGAAGTCGCACTATCTCCCTAATGTAAAGCCTTGCATAATCCTCTGCTGAGTAAGTAGTCCATACAGATAAAAAATGGGCTGCTTTTGTAAGTCTATCGACAATAACCCATATAGCATCGAACTTACGTTGGGTACGAGGTAAGCCTATTATGAAATCCATATAAATCAATTCCATTTCCAAGTCGGAATCTCTATAGCCTGTAATAATCCATAGGGTTTTTGATGCTCAATCTTAACCTGCTGACAATTAGGGCACTGAGCAACAAACTCTGCTATATCCTTCTTCATTTTGTCCCACCACTATATTCCCTTGATATCATGATACATCTTCGTCGTTCCTGGATAAATAGAATAACAAGAATAGTGAGCTTCTCCCATAACCTAATGGCGCAACCCTGCCACATTAGAACACATAATTGACCTCGATATCTGAGGACTCCATCTCCTGTAATCTCAAATGGTATATTCTCCTTTTGAGGGGATGTATCTATGTAATGAGCTAGCACAGGATCCTCATACTGGCGTTCCTTCACTTCAGTTACTAAAGAGGATGTTGCCATGTCCTGAATAGTAACTCCGGTATTACCTGAGTCTATGGCTGTCCAATGGGACGGGACAAAATTAACGGGACGGGACGGGACGGGACGACATTTAGCCGGGATGGTGGCGGGACGGGACGAAATGGTACGGGACAAACGGGATGAAACGGTAGGCCCATCCCGTCCCGCTAACAAACGGGACGGGACGGGACAGAACGGGACGGGACGGATGGTAGGCCCATCCCATCCCGCTAACAAACGAGATGGGACGGGACGGGACGGGTTCGCGGGCCTTAAGTGCCATTTTTAAAAAAATTATTTAAGCATTGAATTTGACAACGGATATTCTTTTGGCAATGACTAAGTTTTTAAAGTTTGCAACATCTAGTTTTTTGACTTATTCAATAAATTTAAAAATTAAACGAAAAATAGGAAACTAAGTAAAGAATTATAAAATATTAAAACAAAAGACTTGTAATAAAATATTCTAGCAATTATAAATATATAATAGAGTTATAATTTATTTAATATAATTTCGAGTGTAAGAGAATTCATAAAACAAATTCAACGCTTAGAGCCTTTTATTTTATTAATAGAACTTTCAAATCTCACATACAAATATAATTCTTTTGAAGAGCACCTAATCTATGCAGCCACCTTCTAGGAAGGGTTCTGTTTGAACTTTGAACTAGGCCTCTTAGTAGCCAATAAAAAATTATCATACTAATATTTGTAAGCTCCTATATAACTTCGTTGTAACTTATCTATAATTTCTCTCGGACATTGTTCTGGAATTGGCAATGTTGATTGATATTCCATGAGTTCCATGCCGTCATAGCTCCCAGTGCTAAGTATCTCATTGTATTCTTCTTCTTCCCTAGTGTTTAATTTTTCAAAACCAAGATTTCTTCTTTCTGAATTAATCCAATCTCTGAATAATACGGAAATCTCTAGGCTGTCCTCCGCTAATGAATGTCTATGATCTCCGATTTGAAATCTTGCCGCGCTAAAATCACTCTCCGATGCTACTGATGATGCTTGAATAGCAAGGATATCTCGGGTCATTATGGAAAGTGTTGGAAAAGCCTTGCCACGCTCCCTCCACCATGCCAAAAGTTGTTCGTTGCCTTCTTCGTCTTTAATACTTTCCAATCCTTGATTAAGATAAGAATCAAGTTCATCATCAATAGAGGAATCAAAACCTGTTATATCATCCATATCTTCCCATAGAACTTCTACTCTAGACTTAGAAGTAGAAGGAGCAGTTTCACCACCTGTTGTTTTCATAGATTTATATTTATCAAACATTGATCTTACATAAGAATATATGTTTGCTTGGCATTCTTCGAGAGATGGTTGTTCATTTTCTTGAATTGCTAAATTCTCATAAATTTTACGAACAAGTCCCTTTGCACCTCTTAATTTTAAAGATGGGTTAAGTACAGTAGAAATTAAATAAACTTGGGGAATAGGGAAAAAATACTTTTTAGGTGCCATAATTTAAATACGAAATTAAATTTAAAAAGTTAACACAAAAAATTAAAAACACAAATGAAATACGAAAATAGAACACGTAAAGTAAACACAAAAATTAAGCACTAAAATAATGCGCAAAAAATATATATTAAAATTAGGAGATGGAACGAGTGCACCGTGATTAAATATTGAAACTTGAAGAAATTGCCCAAACTATTGCTCCAAATACTTGATAAATTAATTTGAAGCTTGAAAGTTCCTCCAAATATTTGTCCAAATACTTGAAACTTATCACTTGATTGCGAGAAAATTGAGAGAATAATATAGATAGAATGAAAGGGATTTGAGAGAGAATAATTTATTTTTGTGGGAAGAAATGAAGAAGGATTGGGGTATTTATAGTAGAAAATAGGGCCAAAGTATAATTTAATAAACTTAGGGATTATATTAAAAGTTTGGGGGTAGGGGGTATTTTGGTGGGAGTGGGGGCCGGGACAGGCGGGACGGGACGGGACGGGACGGGACAGACGGGACGGGCATGACGGGACAGACGGGACGGGACGGGACGGGACGAAATGGGACGGGATAAACGGGACGAAATGGTCAACCCGTCCCATCCCGTGTCCCGTTTAACATGGGGCCATCCCGTTTAAAATTAAGTGGGATGGGACGGGACGGGACGGGACGCGGGACGGGACCCAGACGGGACGGGACGTCCCGTCCCGTTGGACAGCCATACCTGAGTCCAGTAATCGAACTCCAAGACTAGCTAGCTGATGAATCTCATGGGCTATCCCACACTTCTCTAGCTGTAAAATATGACAGGATACCCATAGATCTACGGCTGAGGGCGTCGGCTACTACATTCTCCTTCCCCGGATGGTATAAAATATCAACGTCATAGTCTTTCAGTAGCTCCAACCATCTCCTTTGGCGTAAATTCAATGCCTTTTGATTGAAGATATATTGAAGGCTCTTATGATCCGTATAGATATCAACATGAATTCCATACAAATAGTTCCTCCACAACTTTAGTGCATGAATCATCGCGGCTAACTCTAAATCATGGGTCGGATAATTCTTCTCGTGCTTTCTTAGTTGTCTTTAAACATATGCAATTACTTTTCATGGTCGTTCCGCCACTTGTTGCATGAATACATGGCTTATATCATTGCCCACAAATACTAGAATTTCATGTAACTCATATGATCTCAAATATCATCTTTTGATTTTTTTCCCCGTTCATTAGCCACGATAGGTGCCACTTTCTTATGGAGTGCATACAATGTTGTTGTGAGACTGTTGTTACAAGACCATTTCTTCCTTATGTCACTATGCTTAAGTTGAAGCCTTCTACCTTATTCCCTCAGCTAGTCTTTCTTTGTAGTACTTAAGAGAGACCCTTTGACTCCTGTAAAGATGCGAGCTTATTACATTGTATACCCGAAAGAATTTTTGATGTTCTTACTCACCTATAATTATCCTTAATTACTTACCTCCATGCCCTTGTGCTCATAAGGTTGATTCTGAACTGAAATTTTGACTGTCTTCTCAGTGGCACCATTTTTTTTATTTTCGTAACACTTATACGGTACCTTTAACAACCCCAACTCCTATCTAAAAATTTCTCAAGGATTACGATGTCATCATATTTGCGAGACTGAATTCCCTATGTTGGGTTTCTCTATGTTTATCTTGTACAACTTGCTGATTTGTCTGTATTCTCTTGTTTAGCCATGGCTAGGCGCTTCCTGAATCAACTACTAACTACACGTTAGTCCATTCTCATATCTATATTCTGCGTAATTTCTCTTAGGTTATATCCTTTGTCTTAACTTACCTCACACACTGGCTCCTTATGTATCCAGTGTTCATTTGTACTTATTTATCTAACATCTAGTGATGGAACCCTTACTGCTTCTCCCCATCATCATGCTTACATAATGTTTTGAAGTCGTATCATATCCGCAAGATCTGAATAAATGCAATCTCATTCCTTTAGCCTTTCTACCACATTCTTCCTTTACTATTCCATAGTTACATGCATCACATAACTCCGACTTAATACGATATCACACCAGCTTCCCCCTTTAGGGAGTACTAATATTTATTGCTATGAAGATTTATCTATAAACGTTAAACTTCTTCATATTTGGCGTCTTTTCACATCTTCACGGACTCTTACTTACCTTGTGGCAACCCTTTTGTACCAGGGATAACTGAATTTCTTACGCACGAAGGTGACATCTAGTGTAACTGCCACACTTAGTCCCTTAAGCTTAACTCTGCTCGCAGCGCTTGTTTAAGGAAGCGTCTTCCTGAATGACCTTTAAAGGCTATTCTTCTGTTGTCCATTCAATTATCTCCGAAACGCGATCTCTGAAATTCTCACGATGTCAACTATTATCAAATCCTTCAGTCCCGAATTCATATTCAGTTTATTTTATTCACTAGCCCATACTAATTTATATTACTCCGGGGGTCTAACTTTTCCTTCTGGTAATCACGTATGAGTCACCAACTCATTTCTCAAAATGGGGACATGACTGTATGGCTTATACTCTTTTATTGTCTCAAGGCCTGTAACTTCTTATCTTTTCCTTCACTTGACTATAGAATCTATAGTCCTGTCATATTTTGATTTACCGTTATCATCCATTTATCACATCTTACTCATAATGCTTCATTTACTTTCTTCTTATTCGCCGGCTAATATTTCTGTCTATCACCTTATTATGAAAACTTCTTCAAAACATTCTTTCACTTTTAGCCCCCTTAATTCAACTCATTGGCTCTTCGGGTCACCTAACACTCTCTCTTTACTAGGGACGAGAGCCATACAAAGGTAAATATTTATCCCTTCTAGGATTCCAATGCCAATCTTCTGAAATTTCTGAACATTCTAGTATTCATATCTGATTGTACTATTCTAGAGTGCACCATCTGGGTGTCTCACAAGGAGAACCATTACCACGTTTGCAATATCCCTCGGAAATGTGAGCTAATGATAACAATCCATCCACAATTTTGGGCTACTCTAGCCCCAGTTGGATGCTAATATGCCATACTTCTCTTAAATTATATTTGTTAGCTCCCACAGGGCATAACTGAAATGGGTGTTGTCAAGTGAATATATCTTTGTTATTGTTGAAAGTAACTCAGAATGCTTATATTTCTCTGCCTGAATTGTAAATACAGATAATCTTCACTAACTGGGTACCTCGTATCCTTCTTCACCTAGCTTCTTTTACTTGTTGAAACATGTATCTACCTTCTGATTCTCTAGTTGGTTTTTACCATAGGGGTAGATAGATATTCATGCCTTAGGGCTCCTTATCAAGAAGCTCACGCGTCGTAATACACACATAATCTACTGAAGGCCTTACATTTACTCATCATAAGCATGATGCAAAATCGAGTTCCTCTGACTCAACTCTTCCACAACCACATTCAATCTCTTACAAACTGTCTTTCTGGATATATATGTCATTGTATAACGGATAAAATAGAATGTAGGAGTTTGAATTTCTTACAACTGAGCTCTACCACACGATCTAGAGTAAGAAGAAAGAGTGACAGTCCTAAATGCCCTGTAGCCTCCTGCTTATAAGTATGGTGCACAACACACCCATAAACAAGACTCTACTAGACACGGCTTGTAGACTCCCTAGGACAGAACTGAGCGGAGAAACTGTCACGACTCAAACCAAAGGGCCACGAAGGGCACCCGATGCCTAACTCAATCGAGTACCAACATAACATGTCCTTCTGATCATACTTTCATGGGTAAATGAACCGAAAAGGCCGTCATGAGATTACTAGAACAAAACATAAGGGAATACTTGATATAGTACTACCCAACATGATATAGAAACTTATACATGTGACATACGAGCCTATAAGGCCAACATAATCATTTGTATACTCAAGACATAGGCCGATAAGGCCATACAAGTATCCATATATGTGTCATCTATCTACAAGCCTCTAAGAGTACATAAATGTCATAAAGGTAGGAACAGGGCCCCGTCATACCAATCAATACATATTCAAATCATACTGACCAAATAGGCAACTCCGGAGCAAGTGGAGTGCACAAGCACCTTCTGCTGAGCTGATAGCCTACTAGGAGAACTCTAAACCTGTCTATCGGGACCTGCGGGCATGAAACGCAGTGTCCCCATGCAAAAGGGACGTTAGTACAAATAAAGTACCGAGTATGTAAGGCATGAAAAAAACATGGAGTAAGGAACTCAACTTGTAAGTCTGAATAACTCTGTGAATCATGAAAATATTTATAATGTTATGTATGTGCGTATAAATTCCATGCCATGCATAAGTATATGCGCACATAACATCATCAAGCCTCTAAGGGCATCCCATCATATCCATCTCAGCCACTATGGGCGAAATCATCAATGTATACCAGCTAATCAGGTGGTGGTGCGTATATAACGCCGAAACCTTTTCTCATATCCCATATACATATAATATACACGTATATAATGCCATCTGGTCATGGGCCAATGTACATGTATAAATGAATGAAATGTATAAGAAATACATTAATAAGATCAATATACCTTTCGGATAAACTTTATCAATTACGTATTTTTCTGAGACCCATGAACAGAAGATATAATAATAATTCACATGGGGAATCAAGAACGTAGGCATCTCTAATACTTAATGAATAGAGTCATTTATGAAAGTTGTGCATTTGGTCATTTCGTTTGTATTGTACGGATCATGCCAAAAGGAAAGGAGGGATAGCCTTAACATACCTTATCAAAATATTTCCAATCACCAAGTTGAACTCGCCTCTTCGTACCTTAATCTACAACAACAATAATAATACTATCATTAAGTTACTAAAGGTACAACTATCGCACAACGAACGACAAATTTATTTTGTATTAAAACGGGCAGCATCTCTCCTATAATCCTTACTTCCTTCAAATTCAAGATAACACCAAAAACAACAATATCAACATCTATACATTATTTTCCAACCTTATATACACCACAAAATACTACAAAATATCCCAACATACCCCAATCTCTTCATACACAAAACGACCATCGTAGTAGTGTCAAACAACCCGAAAATGTTACGAGGAATGACCAGCCCACCACCCTGTATTTATGTGGTGTTTCTCCAAAACCTTACTCCTCCAAAAATCCACAAAATAGTAGTAAAACACGCATCCCAATAGCAACACAAAACAATCCACAAAATAGTCTGCTACAAGTGAATAACTCGAACTCACGGCTTTCGATCACCGTCCCGTGAGTTCTAACTATTAGGAAACGAATTTATCAACATTCCTTGATATTTAAAAACTTAAATACAGAAATTACACATTTTATTAACTATGAATTACCTTCAAAAACTCAAAATACAAAGAAAAAGAGAAGCGATATAGCGATACTTACGTCACAGGGATTGTTTTAGTGTTATCGTTTCTTCATTCCGTGCCCGGGATAATAATCTTGTTTGAATCTCTTGCAGAGAGCTTAAGAGTAAAGTTAGGGGTCTTATTTGGTTTTTTGTTTTGGAAAATCGAATAAAGAAACGAGATAAGGATATAAATATCCATTTTGTTTGAAAAGTCAAAAGGTGCTACTTGGCACCCTAGCATTGGTCCTTTTCCAACGCTTATAACTTTTTATCCGGGTGTCATATGAATGTACAGTTAAGAGAGTTGGAAATTACATTCCAAGACCTTCAATTTGGTATATAATATGTACCAAAAAGACCTCATATAGCACACGAAATGTATTACTCCAAAAAGATCTGTTACAAGGCAAATCCTTAGTCTGTTTTTTCGCAACTTTAATCCGATTTTTCCTAAACTTCATATTTTCTATCCAAATATCATATATAGCCATATTATGACTTTAAAATAATTTAAATCATGATTAACAAGTCTCATATTCATTATGTCACCTTGGGACGCACATGGTGTAACATTATTTTCAGAATATGATGTCCGCTATGGGCAAACCGTTTGTTGAGGCAATCAAAATCGGGGAAATGGTAGAGAACGGCCTGAAAACTAGCAAGATATTGAGTCAAGTTGCCTTGAAATATACTTACCAAGCCATCCAGAACTGTTTAGGGGGTTTGGCTAATTGTAAAAAGAGGGAGGAGGGAGCAATGATGGCTTCAGGTTCAAGAGGGCTCTGCCGATCATTTGATCACTCTTGCATGCCTCCAAGAACCCCACAACACTATTATCCACACCAAGATGGAGCCTATTCCGTGGCACCGCCTCACTATGTTGAATGTGCCAAGATTGTATGTGCCAAAGGGGACTTATGTAGCACGGGGGGCGGTAAATTCACTAAGGTTGACTGAGCCCATGGTTATTAGCTGCGCACCATAGAGTCCTATGAAAGATCCCACCGCAGACCCCTAGAACTACAACAGATCCGTGGTTACATACAAGGGGAAAAAGGTCATAGGAGAAGTGAATGAAATAAATCAGTCTAGGAAGTACCATATCCAGAAGAGCTAAAGAAGTCCAAACTGAACAGGGATAAACGGTTGTTATCCAAGAAGCCTGTAAGCAATGAGGAAGTAGAAGAGTTCATCAGAAAGATGAAAACTTCAGAATATGCAATTGTTGACCAACTCCAGAAGATTCCTTCCCAGGTCTCACTCTTATCTCTGCTGCAGAGTTCGGATGAACACGAGAAAGTGCTCCTAAAAAACTGAATGAAGCATATGTCCAGATTGATACTTCTGTTGAGCAATTGGAGAGAATTGAAGAAATATTCTTTGAGGTCAATAGGATTTCCTTCAGTCGCGATGATTTTCCCCTAGAGGGAGCCGCCCACAACAAAGCCCTCCACTTGACTATCAAATGCGAGTGCTATTATGTGAAGAGAGTGATGTTAGATGGTGGTTCCAGGGTTGATATTTGCCCTCTCTCAATACTCCAGAGAATGGAGATTCGGACAGAAAGAATCCGGGCTAACAGCATCTGTGTGAGAGCTTTTGATGAGGGCAAGCGAGACACAATAGGGGAAATTGATCTGATTCTGACTATTGGCCCTGTGGATTTTGAGGTGACCTTCCAGGTTTTGGACTTGGAAACCTCATACAATTTCCTACTATATAGACCATGGATTCATGCTGCTGGAGCTGTTCCCTCCACTCTTCACCAAATGGTTAAGTTTGAATATGAAAATCAAGAAATTATTGTCCATGGAGAGGATGAGCAATCCATCTACCGGGACCCTTTAGTCCTATGTCTTGAAGCTAGGGAAGGTAGTGAGCATACAATATACCAAGCCTTCGAAATTGTGGTCGTCGACCAATATGAAGAAGGGGACCCACTACCTCAACCTTGCTTGTCTAATGCTTCGGTCATGGTCTGCACTTAAATGACTAGACATAGGTACAAGTATGGAAAGGGGCTTGGGTATCTCTGCTGGGAATCACAGAGCCTATTACTTTAATCGCCAGTGAGAAGTTTTTCGGTGTGGGTTTATGAGCTACAGAGACCGACAAAAAATAGGATGATAAGCGCAAAGAAAAAGGGTGGGTCCTGTCCCAGCCCATTCCACATCTCGCCCAATCATTTGTCAAACCAAAATATGTGGAAGAAGAAAAAAAAGAAGAGGCCTTCATGGCCGAAGAAATCGATGATATTTTTGAAGCCTTGAAACAAATGCTATATGAGTCCCACATGGTCTAGCCAAGAGAAGGCACGAGCAACGCCAAAGTGCAGTATATGGGGCCGGATTTCAAGGTTCAGAATTGAAAATCTACCCCATTCCCTGTCAGACGGGAGTCCCAGTAGTCCAGCCTTGCCATCTCTTATACATTACGAGTTATTTCAGTGTGTAACTCAAATGTTTTTACTTTATTGTCTTTTGATTTTGATGCAAACCCTCATATCTTCAATTCAATGAAATGGAATCAATATTTCATCGTCTATAGATGTCTCTTTTCTTTATTCTGATTTTGCTATTTTCTTATCTTTTTCTTTTTAGTTCTAATAATGCGAACTTAAATAACATGACATGCTTGCAGACTTCATGCCCAGATCTTAAAATGTTGTCTAACATTGAAATAATGAATCGAGAACTAGAAATGTGATGAAGATAAGGCTTTTAGGGATAAAAATCGAGAATTGGAACAATTTGAGAATTAGCCTAAGCCAAACTTAACTGAAACCAAGCCAGTTAATTTGGGCAGTCCAGAAGAGATCCGAGAAACCATGATAAGCATTCACGCTGATGAAAGAACTAGCACTGCCTTGATCCAACTGTTGTTTGAATTCAAAAATGTGTTTGAATGGTCCTATGATGATATGCCAGGGCTGAGCGTTGATTTGGTGGTACATAAATTACTTACCTATCCTAGTTATCCACCCGACCAACAGAAGCAAAGAAAGTTCAAAATCGACATTAGTGAAAAGATTAAGGAAGAAGTCACTAAACAACTGAAAGCTGGTGTGATCCGAGTGATCTGATATACCACATGGCTGGCTAAGGTGGTTCCAGTGCCGAAGAAGGATGGAAAAACCCGAGTGTGTGTTGATTACCAGGATTTGAACAAAACGAGTCCCAAGGACAACTTTCCATTGCCAAACATCCACATTCTTATTGACAACTGTACTAAACATGAGATACAGTCTTTCGTGGATTGTTATACTAGGTATCACCAGGTTCTGATGGACGAAGAAGATGCAGAAAAGACTGCTTTCACCATACCTCGGGGCACTTACTGTTACAGGGTCATGCCATTTGGTCTGAAAAATGCCGGGGCAACCTACATGAGAGCTTTGTCCGCCATTTTCCATGATATGATGCACCAAGAAATTGAGGTATATGTGGATGATGTGATCATTAAATCCAGAATGCAAGAAGGCCATGTGCAAGATCTGAGGAAATTCTTTGAGCGTCAGCTAAATATGTATTTGGAGTTCCTTCTGGGAAGCTCCTGGGGTTTATAGTCAGCCGAAGGGGTATTGAATTATATCCAATAAAGATAAAGTCTATTCAGGATTTGCCACCTCTAAAGAGTAAGAAAGAGGTCATGAGTCTGCTAGGGAGGCTGAATTACATCAACAGATTCATCGCTCAACTTACTACCACTTGTGAGCCCATATTCAAGTTATTAAAGAAATATGCGGCAATAAAATGGATAGAGGAGTGCCAAGAAGCCTTTGATAAAATCAAAGAGTACCTGTCAAATCCGCCAGTACTGGTGCCACCCGAGCCGGGAAGACCTTTGTTCTTATATCTGACAGTCCTGGAGAATTCTTTTGGTTGTGTCCTGGGGAAACACGATGTCATCGGGAAGAGAGAGCAAGCCATATATTATCTGAGCAAGAAGTTCACCAGTTATGAAGCCAAATACACTTTGTTGGAAAGAACTTGTTGCGCCATAACTTGGGTCGCCCAGAAGCTCAGACATTATCTGTTGGCTTACACCACATATCTCATAACCAGGATGGATCGTTTGAAATATATATTCCAGAAGCCGATGCCTACATGAAGGTTAGCAAAATGGCAGATCCTGCTCACCGAGTTTGACATTGTCTATGTCACTCGCACGGCGATGAAAGCCCAAGCCTTGGCGGATCATCTAGCTGAGAATCCGGTCGATGATCAATACCAACCATTAAGCACTTATTTTCCAGACGAGGAAGTAAGCTCGGTTGAAGTAATTCTAGAGAACACCAGTGCCTGGAAAATGCTCTTTGATGGGGCTGTAAATGCAAAAATCATCGGGATCAAAGCAATTTTGATTTTGCCCACAGGTCAACACTATCCGGCCACAACCCGGCTTTGGTTCTTATGTGCAAACAATACTGCTGAGTATCAAGCATGCATCATGGGCATGAATATTGCAGTTGATATGGATGTGGAGTAATTATTAATCATGGGGGATTCTGATTTGATCATTCGGCAAGCCCAGGGTGAGTGGGAAACTCGAGAAATAAAATGCATCCCGTACATGCAACATGTGAAGGATCTTAACAAATGGTTCAAGTCCGTCGAGTTCAGGTATATTCCTTGATTCAACAATGAGCTAGCTGATGCACTAGCTACTTTGGTCTCAATGTTGCCGTACCCGGGTAAACTTCATATTAACCTGCTAGAAATCCAAGTTCGAGAAAGGCATAGTTTTTGTAACGCAATTGAAATGGAGCCAGATGTTCAGCCATGGTATCATGATATCAAAAGGTTTTTGAAAACAAAAGAATATCCCGAGCAGGCCAATGGAGATCAAAATAAAAGTATCAGAATGCTTGCAAGCAGTTTTTTTCTAAGTGGAGAGGCCCTATACAAAAGAACTCCAAATCTGAATCTTTTGGGGTGTGTAGATTCCTGAGAAGCTGAAAAGATCATGAATGAAGTGCATTCGAGAGTATGTGGGCCTCACATGAACGGGTATGTCCTTGCAAAGAAAATCCTCCGGGGTGGTTATTACTAGATGACCATGGAAAACGATTATTTCAGTTTTGTCCGGAAATGCCATCAGTGCCAGATACACGGTGACCTGATTCATGCACCACCTTTAGAGCTACATCCTATGTCAGCGCCTTGGCCATTCGTTGCTTGGGGCATGGATGTTATTGGGCCAATCGAGCCGAAAGCTTCAAATGGGCACAAATTCGTTTTGGTTGCCATTGATTATTTCACAAAGTGGGTCGAAGCAATCACTTTCAAAGCTGTCACCAAGAAAGCAGTGGTGGAGTTCGTGCATTACAACATTATTTATTTTTTTGGTATTCCTAAAACTATCATTACAAACAACACTGCAAATCTGAATAGCCACTTAATGAGGGAGGTATGTAAACAATTTAAAATTACGCATCGTAATTCTACCCCTTTTCGGCCCAAAGCTAATGGTGTCGTTGAAGCTGCAAACAAGAATATCAAGAAAATCCTCAGGAAAATGATTCAGGGTTCCAGACAATGGCATGAAAAGCTGCCTTTTGCACTATTGGGATATCGCACAACCATGGGCACGTTAGTTGAGGCCACCCCCTACTTATTGGTTTATGGCAATGAAACTGTAATACCCACAGAAGTTGAGATTCCCTCTCTTCGGATCATTGCTGAAGCCGAGATTGAGGATGATGAATAGGTCAAGACCAGTTGGAATAGTTGACTATGATTGACGAAAAGCGGATGGCCGCAGTCTGCCACGGGCAGTTGTATCAATAAAGAATGGCCCGTGCCTACAACAAGAGTGCGGCCCAGGAAATTTGAAGTGGGGTAATGCGTTCTGAGATGTATTCTCCTACATCATGAAGAAGCCAAAGGAAATTTTTCTCCAATTGGAAAGGTCTGTATATTATAAGAAGAGTGTTGCCAAAGGGAGCACTGTATTTGGGAGATATTGAGGGAAATGACCCCGAGACAGCCGTCAATGCAGATGTGGCAAAAAGGTATTACGTTTGACCATTGTCATAGTTTTAACAAGCTCCGATGAGGATGACGAAGGCATTCTTTCTCGCTATCCAAACATTACCAACCCTTTGCAAACCCATCAAGCCAGTTCCCCTTTCCACCCCCTTCAAGCAAACCTTGGAAGTTATTATTTTTAAAAAAAAGATGAAAAAATGAAAAGAAAAAGAAGCAAAAGAAAAGAAAAAACAAAAAAAATCAAAACAAAGTTCATTTGAACTACGTTCGACTTGATTCCGAAAGAATACATAGGCAACCTCTCTCGCGGGTTCAGTCACACTAAAATAAAAATCTGCATTTCTCCAAAAAGTTGAAATTGGGGCAGATGTTACAATGATTCGGCGATGATTTTGCGTGAAAGGTTCCAAAGTTGTAATTCAATCCAAATCCTTTTTACCCAAATTCTTTTCAAGTCTTTCCGATCAATCAACGAGAATGTTCAAAGAATTGGAGGATACAGTCACTTGGATCTGATGCAACCAAAATGAGAGAAATAAAACGAGAGAGTCTTATTGGTGAAAACTCTCAAGGGCACCATAGGGCGATGTCGAGCAGAGAAAATGAGAATGAGAGAGTCTTGTTAGTGAAAACCCGCAAAGGGCACTATAAGGCGATGGTGAGAAGAGAAATAAAATAGGTCAGCTGGTGAAAATTCGCAAAGGGCACTACTGACCAAAAAGGGGATCTTTACAGCCATTGGTATTGACAGTCCTGGGCAAGGTTTCTCGGTTTCGAGGCAAAAGTTGTGATTAATTTCTGAGAGTCAGACGGTTTATACAGATCAGACATCCAGTCCAAAAAGCTATGTCATGTTCATTGAAGTCCACAGATACTCCAGATAAGTCCTTCTTTCCTTTCCCCGAAAGGGATACTTCTTGTCTAAATTCATTATCTATTTCATTATTTGTTTTTCCTTGAATCCCTTTCAGTCTAACTATGTTCCAAAACTAAGGCAAAGAAGGGACGACAAGACTGATTTATAGGACTTTCATTTGCCACAAGCTGATATTCAAGAGGCACCTAGCCTCGGCAGGGGCATCAAGTCGACCCCGACTGGCCATGGTGGCTGATGTTTCGAAATCAAAAACTCTCGAAAGAAGGAAATCAAATGAAAGCTCTTACAAGGGCAAAATGAAGTTGGAAAGGTTGAGTCCCATGTAGCTAACCGTCTTGGAAAAATCCCAAAAGCCAAAGATTCCTAAATGCTCCAAAGCTAAATTGGAAGAAAGAAGTGAAAGGCCTATAAAGGCAAAATAAAGTTGAAAAAGGTTAAGTCCCACATGACCAACCGTCATGGTAAAGTTATGGAAAAGTCAAACGTTTTCCGGGGCCAAAAATGCAATCGGTATTTAGAAAATAACCAGTTGCAGGTGAAATTATCATCAAAGAAGCAGACTGAGATCAAGTGACTGAAACACTCAAGGCAACAAAACCAACCACCGTTTCTAACTGAAAAATTGCTCTTTGTTTGAAAAACAAGAAACATATGCAATCTAAAAGCAACCTAGCAAGAGTAGGTGCAACCAAAAAGAAACTGTGCGGGGGCTAGAAGCAGTTCTGCAGCAGCTACAACTCCAAAAGGGAAGTCTTCGTCACCCGCATTTACTCATTCTCTAAAAAATAAAAAATAAAAATGAAAACAAAACATTAAAATGATGAAAAAGAAAAAAAGAAGAAAAAAAGAAAGAATGTTCAAAATCATGGTAGTATAGGGTACACCAATCCCTAGCTGCATTTCCAATATAGGGTCTCCACTCTCTAGTTGATTTTTATTTTTAGACATAGGGTCTCCACTCCCTAATTAATTTTTATTTTAGACATAGGGTCTCCATTCCCTAGTTGATTTTTATTTTTAGACATAGGGTCTCCACTCCCTAGTCTTTTTTTAAACATAGGGTCTCCACTCCCTAGTTGATTTTATTTTAGACATAGGGTCTCCACCACCTAGTCCTATTTTCCAACATAAGGTCTTCAATCCCTAGTTGATTTTACTTTAGACAAAGAGTCTCCACTCCCTAGTCATTTTTTTTCCAACATAGGGTCTACACTCCCTAGTTGATGTTATTTTAGATATAGGGTCTCCACTCCCTAGTTAATTTTTATTTTTAGACATAGGGTGCTCACTCCCTAGTTGATTTTTATTTTTATACATAAGGTCTCCACTCCCTAGTCTCTTTTCCAACAAAGGGTCTCCACTCCCTAGTTGATTTTATTGTAGACATATGATCTCCACTACCTAGTCTTCTTTTCCAATATAGAGTCTCCACTCCCTAGTTGATTTTATTTTAGATAAAGGATCTCCACTCCCTAGTCATTTTTTTTCAACATAGGGTCTACACTCCCTAGTTGATTTTATTTTAGACATAGGGTCTCCACTCCCTAATCTCTTTTCCAACATAGGGTCTACACTCCCTAGTTAATTTTATTTTAGACATAGGGTCTCTACTCCCTAGTCGAGTTGATCTTAAATGAAGGATACGCCATCCTAAAGAATTCATGTTTTCCTAAGGTGTACCAATCCTGATCTTTCTATTGCTTTCAATAATGAAGTAGTATAGAGTTTTTGTTACGAATAATTCACGAAAGTTTTCTAATGAAAATTGGGGCAGAAAATTTCGTTCATTTGTTTTATTTTGGTGTCTGAGCAGGTTTTACCTCGAAGGCACGGGGTTCTAGATTACCAAAAGAAGAAATCTCAACCTAAAGTAAAGAAAAGAAAAGTTAAGTAAATCCAAAATGCAGAAGCGGAAGAAAGGATGTGGATTACTCAAGACATGATTGAAGTCATGAGCATTGCATGTCCGATTTCGATTAGAAGAAATCATAGAAGAATAAACTAGCACCTGCAGCTAGCAAACATCAAGGTTCAGATCAGAGTCTGCGTGAAGAACCAGCTAAGACTTAAGACCAAGTTTCAGAATACTCATATATAGGAATCTTCTAACTCATAGGTGACAAGCTTATTTAGTTTCTTTTTCATTTTTGATTATGGTGTAATAAGGAGTTCAGTAAGCAGTAACAGCAGCAACATCAGTGAAATCACAGTTTCCCGGTAGTCCCAGTTACCAAAACTTCCAGAACTACACTGACATAATTCCTTTATAGCCAAGGATATGTAGGCAACCTCAGAAGCAAGGTTCGGTCAAACATTTTCCAAATGCTTCTCATGGAGCGTCAAACGGGCAAAAGTTGCTCGTAATTGCTCAATTTATCTTTGCCCAAAAACTCTTCATGTTTTCGAGCAAAGAGGGACAGCTGTGAGTACGTAATTTTGACCCTACGAAAATATTCCCACAAAATTCACAAAAAATAAAATTTTCTAATTATTTTTTATTTTTATACAATTTCTAGGAATTTCTTTTTAATTGTTTGTTTGCATTTAGTTGCATTTTTTTTGCATATTTAATATCTTAAAATCATAGAATACACCATAAAAAAATGTTCAATTCTCCGTCTCATAGCATTTTAGATCTTAATTGCATGTAGGATTTAATTGCATTAATTAAATGCATTTATCAAACGAAAATCACAAAAAATACAATGGTCATGTTTTTATTTTTAAATTTTTAGTTTTAAATTAATAATTTCCTTTCATTAGTGCTAAGTTAATTAATTAATTAATTAATTAATTAAATATTAGAAAATAGTAAGTAGGTCAATCTTGCAAAAATTAGGATTGATTTGGGAATTTTAAGTGGCTACATTTGGAAATAATTTACTTTAAGATTTTCATCAAGGTGTTTTCTCTGTTTTGATTTGCTATTCAACTTCTGTTTTCTTCAAAATTGCATAGAGTTGTTGAAAAAATCTGTTGATGTCACTCCGTTGTTTAGCTAAGACTTGAGGCTGTTCTTCTGTTTCCTGCTGTTGATCTTGCTAAATTCATTTCGTGTTGGTTTTCTTAGCCCTTTATTTGGCAAAAGTTCAGTTTGTTTATGAGTTTAGGTACACATCTCACACATGTACCTCTGTTTTGATTTGCAATGAAATGTTGGTTATTCTTTAAAGTTATTTGCTGTGATTATGTAAACTGACTGTTTGTTCTATTTTGAACGTGAATGGATGTTAGTTTTGATATGTTTAAGACTTAAAACCTGTTATGGATTTGCATGTTAAGGATAGATGGTCTCCATAGCAATTTTGTGACTAGAATTGTAGTTGATTTCATATGTTTAGTTGGATCTCAACCAATATATCTCATTGTCAAGAACATGCTACCTATATTTGAGTGTTAACTACTGAAATCTAAACTTGCTTTTGTATTATGATAAATTAAAGTCTAATGCTGGATTTGAAGGTCAATAATGGTGGATTTGGCCACAGGTTGGTTTGATTTGCCATTTAAGGCTTGAGTGAAGTTTCATCTCTGTCGGCTCTTTGTTGTTTGGGTTTGTTATTCATTAAGCATCAGTTAGAGTTGTGATCATAGTGAAGGTTAACCAAACATGTATTCTTTAATGGAGGATGGATGTTGTAATTTTAAGAATAAGATGATGTATTCCATAATTGACAGTGTATTTGCTTGGGTGACTGTTCATGTAAATTATAAATGTTTAAATTGATAGAAGTTCATTTGCTCAAACCATTTATTTATTTTGTTAAGATATAATACTGCCATTTAGTGGTTGAGTGATTTTGTAAATACACGGCATGTAGGGATTTTCAGAAGTTCTGAGCCTAATTATTCGTGATTCTTCAAATAGCCGTTTTCCAAACATATGGGTCTCAAATGAAAGAATAATTAAATTAACTGACGTTCGAATTCAGTGATGCTTACGTCAATTTACCTTAAAATTATCTCAATCTTTACACATTCTGTCAACAACGTTTCTCCATAATTCTTATGACCTTGCAATATACCTCAAAGCAGTATTAGGAATTAAATAGCTCATAAACATTCGTAATTTACTTTAGTCGCGATTAATAAATTATCGTAATTATGGATGCGGTTCTCATGGCATGATCACGATACGTAAATTCCAACTCAAGTACGCATTTCACGCGACTTGACCACAACTTCAAATAATAATTAAAATAAACGTGTTGTAAATCAAGGGTACGTTTCACGTGGCGTGATTCGCAATATGTACAAAAATAAACGAGTGCGCGACATCGCGACTTGTTCAAATAAATTCCATAATTCCTAAACAACAATTAAAATTAATTAAAAGCGATTAGAAGTAAAAATGCACAATAGGTTATAAACATGTAATAATTAAGATATTTAAGCCAGATATTAATTATTAAGTGACCGTGCTAAAATCACGGAATTCGGGAGTGCCTCATACCTTCTCCCGGGTTCACAGAATTCCTTACCCGGTCTTCTGCATTCGCGGACCATAAATAGAGTCAATTTCTTCTATTTGGGATTTTAAATTTTAAAATAAATCGGTGACTTGGGATACCATCATAACTTTTTCAAGTAGCGACTCTAAATTAAATAAATAATCTCATTTCGAATAATGTCACTTAAATTGAAAAAGCTCCCCTATCCCTCGAGAAAAAGGAGGCGTGACACTAGTCATTACGTCAAATTTTCTACAGTGTTTCACGTCATTTTTTAAATAAGTTACCCTACTGTAGAAACAAGAACTTTAACTACGTGCGATTTTCTACAGTGTTTTCGCATCATGTTGTAAAGTACGTAACTCCAAACATCTACGTGGTTTAATGTTCAAATTCTTTTCCCATGGTTTGGGCGCAAGTGAATTTTCTTTAATCATAGCCAATTCATGCCCCCGAGTCCTGGATTTCCACTTATTTATCGTATACTTATTCAACTAGGCATTAGGCACATAAGCACATGTCACTCTACGTGTCTCCAATATGGCAAGTATCCAAACGACATCTCAAAATTCTATGTGCTCTTTCAACTAACCGACCCTCCCCTCGCGTTAATAATTGAAATACCAACTACATCCCTATAACCGTGATCATAAAAAATTATAGCAAGGGCGGAAATGTACATTCATAGCCGCACACCAAACTCCAAAACTGGAAAACCGTGCTCCAAAACCACAAGAACCACAACTAAAAATCTCTTCTTCTTTTTTTTCAGCTCTTATCCATATGTGTAAATGTGCATCATATATATGGAGAGAGTTCAACCAACATTTTATACAACAAAATAAACCTTCACAAACTTAGCCAAAGTTCAAGATTCAAGATTCAAGATTATAAAATGAGTTCAACAAGCAAGGCATGGGTTACAACAGTGAGTTTGGGAGTAGTAGATGCACTAAACGATCAAGGAATCTGTAGATGCAATTACACATTCAGATCCATACATCAACACGCAAAGAACAATGTAAGTTCATATTCACAGGCCAAGAAGCTCTCTTCTCACTCTTCTTCTTTGGTTTCTGCAAACAAAGATCAATTGAAGGAGAAGGTTAAGCAATCTCAGGAGTCTCTTAGGGAAGTCATGTATTTGAGTTGTTGTGGTTCCAATTGAATCCTAATAAACAACTAGATTTAGTGTTATCTTTCTGTACATAATCTTTGATAATATTGTAAAACATGATAGGTCAAATGACTAAAGGTTAACCGAGTAATTCTCAGAGCTTGGGCTAAATTGCCTAGTCAGCATTTACGGAAATAACAGTAGTACTTTTGCAAATTAATCCAAGTATCCTGAAACTATGCTCAATTGTAGTGATATCATTCGTTGTTTGGTTTGGTCGTTTAATTCGAATTTATGTTGATCCACACTCGGGGCCAAAATACATTCAGTTTGTCACGACCCAAAATCCACTAGTCGTGATGGCACCTAATCCAACTCACTAGGTAAGCCAACTAATAATTATCCAATTCCAATAATATTAACAAGACAATTAACAAAAGAAATTTTCTGAATCTTATACTTTTTTCAAGGACTGGTAGTACAAATCATGAGCTTCTAAGAATAGAATTTACAAAGCTGATATGAAGTAAAAACATCTTTTGTTTGAAAAGTACATAAACAGAGTTTTTATAAATCTAAGGCTACCATAAATAAGAGGCAGCTACAAAAGGAACGCAGGTACATCTTCAAATTCGGCAACCATCGAACACAGCAACAACAACAACTAACATTTGCACGCAATGTTCAGAAGTGTAGTATCAGTACAACCGACCCCATGTACTGAGTAAGTAACAAACCTAATCTTAGGTTGAAAGCAGTGACGAGCTATCACAAGGTCGGGTCCAATACCAATATTCTACAACAGTTCATAACAGCATAATACAAGTAATAAAAGGTATCTCTAAAGTAAGGGTGCTCAGCTTGTTTAAGGGTGCTCAGCTTGTTTACAGTTCCAGAAAATGATCGTGCTTTCAAATATCTCAGTGAGAAAATCCAAATCTTTTACCAAATATGCCAAAAATACGAGCAAGTTTGAAAACTGTAATCTTTTTTCCAAATAGCCTTTCCACAATAAATAAAATGTTTCATTTTCTCTCCAGATAACAAGTATAAAATCCCTCTCTATGCCCACATATCAATGTATAATAAGTCATGAATGACGTGATACCATATAGCATGAGAAAAAATGCATCTCTGTACATATATGTCATGTGTGCATGCAAATGCCATGTATCTCAAAGATGAATCATGTACTCACACTCTCAGAGTACTCAATCTCACTGTCTCACACTTTTCACTCATCACGCTCAACCACTCGGTGCTGTATATGGCCGAGAGAAGATCCATCCCGGAATATATACATCACTGACCATCAGTCACTCAGTACCGAGGAAAAGCCAATCCGGCCCCATGGAGAAGATCCATCTCCAGGTATATAAATGCTTCGGACAAGATCCATGTCCAGGGAAGATCCATCCCTTAATATCATCAACCGCGCTCACTGGGGGTGTACAGACTCCGGAGGGGCTCCTACAGCCCAAATGCTATCATAAGCCAGATCCAGGCATAAATCAATATAACATTCTGCGGCGCAGCCCGATCCCATAACTGTCACTCATAATCAGGCTCTCAGCCTCACTCAGTCATCAATCTCTCCAGTCTCACTCTCGGGCTCACAATGTCATGAAACTAGCTCGATAACAATGATATGATGTATCAATAAATAACAACTAAGACTAAGATATGATATGATGCATGCATATGACTAAGTATAAAATATCAATAAAATCAGTGAGATGACAGCAAGAAACGACCACTATGGGTCCAAACAATATCAGCATAAAGCCTAAACATGATATTTAGCATGATTGACAGCTCAGTTACTTTATCACATGGTGAAAACACAAATATCAATAAAATAAGGCCATTATACAGTGCCATGGGAACAACAGAGTCCAAATTCACAGGGTGCACGCCCACACGCCCGTCACCTAGCATGTGTGTCATCTCTATACCAATTACATAACACGTATTGCGGGGTTTAATATCCTCAACACTAAGTTTAGAAGAGTTACTTACCTCGAAGGAGCCAATGCCAATGCCGAGCAAGCCAAGCGATGCTCTAAAGATGCCATCCCGCGCGTTCCGACTTCCGAACGGCTCAAAACTAACCAAAAACAAATCAAAATACATCAAACAATGCTAAAGGAACCAATCCCGATCGTAAAAGATCAAATCTTGAATCAAAGCCTGAAATCGGCCCAAAAAGCCCAAACCCGGGCCCGCGCCTCGGAACCTGACAACAACAAACAACAACAACAACGCAGTATAATCCCACTAGTGGGGTCTGGGGAGGGTAGTTTGTACGCAGACCTTACCCCTACTTTAGGGTAGAGAGGATGTTTCCGATAGACCCTCGGCTCCCTCCCTCCAAGAATTTCCCACCTTGCTCTTGAGGTGACTTGAACTCACAACCTCTTGGTTGAAAGTGGAGGGTGCTCACCACTAGAGCAACCCACTCTTGTCGAGCTTCGAAACCCGACAGAACTCATAAAATCTGACAACCCATTCAATTACGAGTCGAACCATACTAGTTTCACTCAAATCCAACTCCAAATCGATGTTCAAAACTCAAAAATTCACTTTATGAAATTTTAGACAAAATCCCCAAATTTCACTTTGAAATCATCAATCAAATGTCAAAAATGAAGATGGATTCATGAAATATAACCAAAATCGAGTATAGAACACTTACCCCAATCCATATGGTGAAAATCGCCTCCAAATATTATCCAAATCCGAGCTCCCCAACTCAAACTATGACCAAATGAACAAACATTAGATATTAAGTACTTTTGCCCACTTGTTCTGCCTCGTTTTGTATGCCAAACAATCCCAAAACTTGCTTTTGATGCCTCCAATGGATTTCTTGTAAAATTTCAATCAAGAAAAGCTTTTGAATCACTCCATTTGACCTTATAATGAAGGAGATATGTTGGTTTTAATATTTGAAAATAGTGCAGATTTTAAATACGAAGTCAGTGGCAATTGCGTAATTAATCTGCAAAATCTGGCAACCTAATTCTTAGTAAAATGACCATAAAATCCTCATACGATGTCCAAATTCGATGATTCTTTTTGCTACGGATTCGTAATTATGATACGAATCTAATGCTTCAACCAAACCAGAAATCGGAGCTCATTTTTTCAGTGTGGTACACAATTCTTTCCAAAATTCACCCGAGCCCCTCGGGACCCCGTACGAACATACCAACAAGTCCCATAACATAACACGGACTTACTCGAGGCCTCAAATCACGCATAACAACATCAAAACGATGAAACACAACTCAAATCAAACTTAATGAACTTTCAAACTTTCGACTGCCAAAAACCCGCGCCGAAACATATCAAATCAACTCGGAATGAACTCAAATTTTGCACACAAGTCTTAATACATTATACGGAGCTACTCTTGCCCCAAACTACCGAGCGAAGAGCAAATTCTCAAAACGACCATTCGGGTCGTTACATTCTCCCCTACTTAAACATACGTTCATCCTCGAACGTGCCAAGAGTTGTTCCCAAGGCCATCAAACCGCCGTATAACTTTACCATGTACATACTCGGGGGTGATCCCATGTCACCCTATTTCAACTAGGCCCGACCACACCACACAACTGAATATCATTACTCCATCCTTAGTCCGTAAACCACAGTATCCAATTTCCAACACCCGAAATTACTACAAGACCCGAACTTCGCATATACACACTATATAAGTTTGAAAAAGGTGTATCAAGCCATAACCATGACCCACGACACAATCACAGGATATACCACACAACTCAAATACTCAAAGCGATAACTTCCGACCGCAATAGCTGCTCGATAACTAAATCAACACCGGTAATGAACCTCATATCAACTAAAATCTTGTTCTGAATCTTTGAACACTGCCAATGATGAAAGAAACACGCAGAAACTCATAACCACTTATCAGACCAACAAGTCATGGAACTTTCCCTCATTCGACAAGAACTGTATCCAATTTCTAAGCCGACTTCCGATATTATCCTTCCAACTATGTTGTTATCAATTATGATAGTATCCATTCTAGGTCCAATGGCCTCATCTCATCCAACACAATCATTCTAGTGACATGCCACATCAACACAATCTAAAGCCACAACCCGTGCAATCCGTGCACCAATAAGCAATAATCCAAATGTACTTCAATCATGAAAAAATGATTCAAACGAGAGAACTACCCCGCAAGCTTAACAAGTACTGCCACAACGAAATACTGAAAATCCATCACACCCCGTAGGACCATTACATGAATCTAACACAAAGGTTCATACCTCAACATAATTTCGCTGCAATGCGTGCCCCATCCAAACACTGATCCATGGCATATACCTCAAGCCACCCTGCTCAAAATCAATAACCACGCTTAATTCGACATCAAGTACTCAAAGTGCATTACCATAACCACAGAGAGGCAATTGACACAGTGCCATACAAACCCCGAAAGGACATAACCAATACGCCACCAATCATGCAATACTCAAATACTCATCTCGCTCAAATTTCGTTATAATGCCCCAATAGAACCGCACCATGTGTGCTTATAACCCAAAATTCACAACTCCTCGTAGCATAGAAGAGTAACTCACAGATCATTTCAGAACACGAATAAGCTCAACAACAACCGAATGGCACATGCCTCAGCAATAACAGTATGGAGCCAACCAATCCGACTCGGTGTAGAATACACATCCTAATTGGGCCTACCAATGGACACCCAAATCAGCTCTAGTCACCCACAAATAGATAAATAAACCCCTGATGTTCCATAATGACTGAATCATAACACATACTATCATCTGTCTAGCTTCGGCCATGACTTCACAATCTATAACCATGATACAATCTGCTCTTGGGAACTCCCAGTCTCCAAATCCATAGAACACACGAATCACCATATCTGATCCCATCTCCACCGCCCGAATGTCTAACACATCTCTCATACACGATCATCCCACGAGAAATACTTCTATAATTCTTCCGTGCCACATAGCAAAATTTGAATATCCGCAGTGATCAACCAAGGGAGTGCCGCAGAACCAATGTAGTATCCATAAATCAAACACATTGCCCCTTCCGAAATGTATACTCTCATCAAGCCATGCCAACTAGTAACATCATTACCTAGTCATCTGAAATCGTCCCTGCTGCATACGAATTTTATGTTTTTCCCTTCAAAATCGAATCGTGACCTTGCACATGCAAATATCAATCCTACATAACACACCACACATGCCATCATATGAAAAATATAAAAATCTCAAAATCAACTCTGAGTTGCGAGTAAACTACATACTCAATTAGCTAAGAATCTTCCATTTGATCCCATACAGGAGAAAATCACAATACGCAACATGTTCCACACACCAATAGAAAATATACATCTCAAACCACGGTAGAAACCATCGAGAATACTTTGGAATTTATTTGCACATAATCAAGCCGTCCGAACTAAATCTCCCTAACTCAATCGAGCCACGCAGGTCACCAAAACCCAAGAGCATTACCACAAGATACATGTAGAGACTAGCCACATCATAAGCACCTAAAGAACCGATCATATCCATTGATATGCAGGTCCAATCTACTACCAACTTGTCATAATTCTCCAAGTTCCTTTCGAATTGCCTTCAAATTGATACTTTTCCTTGCTAGAACTCTACTAACCTTAACCAAAGCTTGCCCCACGAACTTTAGCATAGAACCACACCGTCCTAAGGCTCATAAGTCATTGAATTCCCTCTTAAGTATCCCAAAAGTACCACAACCCAAATACTTACTCTGAAGAGACTTTCCGTGAATCTAAATCCGCTTCTTTCCCCTTTCCTGATACTAGAATGTAGAATCCATAAGGATATAAAAATATCGCGAGTGTCGACACAATCCAATGTAAATCTCGGCTTCTAGCCATATACAAATCCTGAAAAATTCTCAATTGCTACATATATATCTTGAACTCATTAGAACCCTCTCGAGAGCCTTCCACTCCGCTCTAATTTCAATTAAACCGACCAGACGGACCGAACGACCTGTGCCCTATTAGCACACCAACACCCAAGGAAGTAACCCACACTCCTAAGCCACCGAGCAAATTCCTACTCCATGCACACTACACCCTTCACGAATAACCAGTCCATTATTTCATGATTCCCATATACTCATAGAGTGTAATACATCCTATATCTGGAAATTCCTTTACTCGAGTCATCCTCGATCTCCATCTCTGCAAGTCGTAATTGATTCACAAGTATACCTCGAACCGAAACCAATCTAACACATAACCGTACAATTAACTCGTCGATAGCAGACTCTCCCACTTGACTCAAAGCCATAGATCAAAACACACAATAACTCAAAATGCCCATACTCTATTACTGCCACAATACCGTAGTGAAATTTAACTAAATCCTTCATAAGCTCATGCAACACCAATCATCTAAGCTCGCATTCATCCTCATGACGGTCCGGCCAACTATCTCAACCAATCTAAACTCAAATCGCAACACCTATAACCCACTAGTAAAAGAGAATTAGCTACAAAACAACATAGGGATCACTCAAACCTCAGGACACCCCGCAGGAGATAATCCACCTGCTTAGTCTCAATCTGACATCTCTTCTTACCCCTTCACAACCACAACTACTACGCAATCACTTAATCTTTCTGAGTATGATCTCAAAAATAAGACACGAGAACCTAATTTGTTCCGACATTAAGCAACAGGAAAGATCCTTTAATAAACTCATAACTCGGAACCTTACGTTGCATCAAGACAGAAACCAAACACCCAATAGTCCTTTCTATATCTCAAGTAAACTCTTCTCGTCACATTCGAACAATCTGAACACATCTTGCAGTCACATCATACTCACTACATAGTCATCCAATCACAAATCCCACTAATAGGGACTACACCAGACATATAAGTTCCAAAAGCACGTGCTCACATAATCGACATCTTCAAGCTCAAGCCACAGTCAAAACCCAGCCTCAAGTCCTCCAGACTAGTCCATCATCAGCATGCCAAAATCATATTTCGCACCTCAACCATGGAATCACAAGTCGTATATGCACAATTGATACCGAGCGCTCACATGCACATATGAATGCATGGAAGGAATTCAAAGAGTTACGCTTCAAGTTGAATCCATGCCGCACGATAAGGAAAGAAAGATAGAAAGTATATCCTAAATGTCCTGTAGCCTCTCGAAGATAGGTATGGGCGTCATCATACCGATCCGCAAGACTCAACTAGACACTTGCTCATGACTTGTAGAACTTATGAACCTAGAGCTCTGATACCAACCTGCCACAACCCAAAATCCACTAGTCATGATGGAACCTAATCCAACCCTCTAGGTAAGCCAACTAATAATTATCCAATTCCAATAATATTAACAAGACAATTAACAAAAGGAATTTTCTGAATCTTATACTTTTCCCAAGGACTGGTAGTACAAATCATGAGCTTCTAAGAATAGAATTTACAAAGCCGATATGAAGTAAAAACATCTTCTGTTTGAAAAGTACATAAATAGAGTTTTTATAAATCTAAGGCTACCATGAACAAGAGGCAGCTACAACAGGAACGCAGGTACATCTTCAAATCTGGCAACCATCGAGCACAACAACAACAACAACCAATATTTGCATGCAATGTGCAGAAGTGTAGTATCAGTACAACCGACCCCATGTACTGAGTAAGTAACAAATCTAACCTTAGGTTAAAAGCAGTGACGAGCTATCACAAGGTCTGGTCCAATACCAATATTCTACAACAGTTCATAACAGCATAATTTAGGTAATAAAAGGTACTCTGAAGTAAGAGTGCTTAGCTCGTTTACAGTTCTAGAAAATGGTCATGCTTTCAAGTATCTCAGTGAGAAAATCCAAATCTTTTACCAAAAATACGAGCAAGTTTGAAAACTGTAATCTTTTTTCCAAATAGCCTTTCCACAATAAATAAAATGTTTCATTTTCTCTCGAGCTAACAAGTATAAATCCCTCTCTATGCCCATATATCAATGTATAATAAGTCATGAATGACATGATACCATATAGCATGAGAAAAAATGCATCTCTGTGCATATATGTCATATGTGCATGAAAATGCCATGTATCTTAGAGATGAATCATGTACTCACACTCTCAGAGTACTCAATCTCACTGTCTCATACTTTCCACTCCTCACGCTCATCCACTCAGTACTGTATATGGCCCATATGGCGCAGGTAAGATCGATCCAGGATTATATACATCACTGACCATCAGTCACTCGATACCGAGGAAAAGCCAATCCGGCCCCATGGAGAAAACCCATCTCCAGGTATATAAATGCTTTGGACAAGATCCATGTCCAGGGAAGATCCATACCTCAATATAATCAACCGCGGTCACTGGGGGTGTACAGACTCCGGAGGGGCTCCTACAGCCCAAGCGCTATCATAAGCCAGATCCAGGCATAAATCAATATAACATGCTGCGGCGTGCAGCCCGATACCTTAACTGTCACTCATAATCAGGCTCTCAGCCTCACTCAGTCATCAATCTCTCCAGTCTCACTCCCGGGCTCATAATGTCATGAAACTAGCCCGACAACAATGATATGATGTATCAATAAATAACAACTGAGACTGAGATATGATATGAATGCATGCATATGACTGAGTACAAAATATCAATGAAATTAGTGAGATGACAGCAAGAAACGACCACATGGGTCCAAACAATATTAGCATAAAGCCTAAACATGATATTTAGCATGATTGATAGCTCAGTTACTTTATCACATGGTGAAAACACAAATATCAATAAAATAGGACCACTATGCAGTGTCATGGGAACAACAGAGTCCAAATTCATAGGGTGCACGCCCACACTCCCGTCACCTAGCATGTGCGTCATCTCTATACCAATCACATAACACGTATTGCGGGGTTTCATATCCTCAGCACTAAGTTTAGAAGAGTTACTTACCTCGAACGAGCCAATGCCAATGCCGAGCAAGCCAAGCGATGCTCCAAAGATGCCATCCCGCGCTTTCCGACCTCCGAACGGCTCAAAGCTAACCAACAACAATTCAAATACATCAAACAATGCTAAAGGAACTAATCTCGATCGTAAAAGATCAAATCTTGAATCATAGCCAAAAAGGCCCAATTCGGGCCCGTGCCTCGGAACCCAACAAAACACATAAAATCCGACAACCCATTCAATTGCAAGTCCAACCATGCTAGTTTCACTCAAATCCAACTCCGAATCG